>NW_026720491.1:0-10164 GCF_029784015.1 Lycium ferocissimum
AAAAAATATTTCTTCTAGATTTTCAACTCCTTGGAAGGTGTATAATAAAACATGGAGTAGTTGTTGGAGTAGCAAGAACAAGTATTAGTTCAAAGCACCAACCTAGCCAAAGTGAAGAACTAAGTGGAAAAGGTAAGGTTCAATCCCCTTTTCCATGTGTTATGGATGGTTTGTGCATGTTGTAGTGTGTAGAAATGGATGAAATTCATGAAACTATGTATGTTGAAGTTGGACGTGTAGGTGTTGTGTGTGTTGGAGTGATGAACTAATTTTATTTAATGTTTTGAGTTGTTGTTGTTGTTAATTCTATGGTGAAAATGAAGATTTAGTGATTCAAGTTGAAGTTGAAATCGTGTGTGGGCCGTTTTTAGAAGCTAATGTGATTTTATTATAGTTTCTTGAATTATGAGAATGATGTTGTTAACGTGTAGATTGTTGGCGTAGTTCATGAATTTGGAAGAAAGAAATATGTTGTTGTTGTTCCTATTGAAGTTGGAAGGTTTCGGGTTATGTTGTGGATTGGTTGGGCTGTTTTGAATATTGTGCGGATTGTTTGAAGTGTTCTTGAATCTTGTTTGAATGATCTCGGATTAGCACTTGAATGTGTGACCATTGGTGTTGGTTTGATTGTATGCGGTTGGTTTGAATGTAAATGAAATGCCGTCGAATTATATGGAAAGGAATTACTAGTGTTAGAATACGTTTTGAATTACTCGTTGATGTTGCTAGTATGGTTGTTGGTATTGTTGTTGACGATTTGACCGAGTTGAATTCTCGGGGTTGTTGAATTTACAGGGGAAATGCTGCCCAAATTTCTGTAAATGAAGTGCTAGCTTAGAATTGGATTCCTAAGTGCTTATGACTAATGTTTGGTGTCTAACGACGTTATTGTAGATCTTGGGAAGCCCGAGACTTAAGTTGGATTAGCTTAGGAAGCGGACGAGGTATGTAAAGCCTAATCTTTCTTTCTTTTGGCATGTCTTAGTTGTAAATAGGCTATGATACGAGCCTCGGGGTAACTCTATTCTTACAATCCGAGCATGTCTACGATTCTTATTCACCTCTTAATGGTGGCATTCTTAGTGTAGTAGAATTATGGTCCTTATGTTTTTGGTATGATTGGATTTCAAATGTTGCATAAAAAGTTTTGCTCCTAAGGGATCCTATGTCGAAAAAGGTCCGTAACTTTCATAGACGGAACCGGATCGCCTCGATATGCTCGTAGAAGGTTCTGTAGCGTACAATGACTCTAACTTTCATAGGCGGGCTCGGATTGGTTTGATACTGGTTCGTGGGCCCCGAGACTTTCCTTTGTATAGTTCTAACGACTTTAAAAAAGACTTAGCATGACTATCGTCTTAACCCTCGAGCGTCGATTGCCTAACTTTATCTATCGAGTACGTAATAACGATTATGTTCTTGATTTCCATAAGCTATTTCATATGGTTTTGATAGGTATCTATGATTTCTAAAGTTCTATTTGATATGTTCTCGAGCGACATTCGGAGGAAACTTGATTTGACTATTGTCTTGGTTTTTAAACGATGGTTCGTTTTGACTATTTTATTGAGTCTGTAATGATGATTTTTATGCATATGGTTACTCACGACTCTGCTCGTGCATTCTGTTGTTACATCTTTCGCCGAGTCCCGGGCCGGTTATGTTATCGTGCGCACTATGTTATATTCCGGAGTATGATGTGTTATGGTTCACCGAGTCCCTTGCTAGAGGGCCGGGTTGTTATATCCCGCATTTTGTACGTTGGAATATTTTAAGATAATTGCGGGAAGTTAAGGGCAAGGCCATTCTCCGGTTTCGTTTTAATGCGCAAGTCGCTCGTAAATATTATTGGCGTGGAATCTTAAGAGCAAATGTGGAATTTGGAAACTATTATAGTTCATGACTTCCTGGAGAAGCCATTGTGGTTGTGGGCCCCACTTGCATTTTGGTCAATTATTGCAAGCATATGCATAGGACAAGTGTTCATCTTATTGTGGGAACTATACATATATAAGGGATGACAAAATAAGGTCATTAGTCATCTTTATTAATTGAGAAAAATCTAGAAAATTGGAGAAATTTGGAGGGAAAGAAAAAGAAAATAAATTGGAAAAACAAAGGGAGGTGGCCGGCCATGTGCCTAGCTACTTATATATATATGTGTGATAATAAGACAAGGCACAACTTATCATTTCAACCTCAAGAAAATTCAAGAAGATTGGAGAGAAAGAAAGAAAGAGAGAGGAGAGAGGGTCACGGCCATGGAGCTGGCCGAACCTTCTCCCTCAAGTTGATCATGGAAAATAGTTCTCCTTCTAGTTTTCTACTAAATGGAAGGTCCTCTACCATATGGAGTAGTTGTTGGAGGAAGAAAACCATTTGTTGTTGCAAGAACAACCTTAGCCGAGAATGAACAAAGTGAAGGAACAAGGTATGATTCCATCTCATTTTTCATATGTTATAAGTGAGTTGTGTATGTTGTGAAGCATGAAAGTGAATGAAAGTCATGGAAGCGTGGTGTGTGAAGTGTAGCCGTGTGGTATTGTATTGTAGCCGTGTGTGTGTGGTTGTTGTAAGAATGAAGAACTAATTGTATTCAACATGTTTGTGTGTTGTTGTAAGGTGTAGAAAATGAATAAACTTCATGAAAATAAGGATGTTGAGGTTGAGCCATGAATGTTGATGTTGGCCGTGTATGTGTGATGTATGTCTAGGAGTGACGCATTAATTCTAATTAGTATGTTGGTGGTTGTAGAGTGTCGAAATGGATGGAAATCATGAAACCATCAATGTTGGTGTTGAGCCGTGGAGTGTGGTGTGTGTGTGGCCGTGTAGGGGCTGTTTTGGAAGGAACGTGGTGAACTAATTTAATGTAGTATTTTTGTTGTTGTTTGTTGTGGATTATGTGATAAAAATGAAGGTTTGATCACTCAAATGGAAGTCGTAATTGTTGTGGGCTGATTTGGAACATAATGTGATTTCAATATAGTTTCTTACATTAATGAAAATATTGTTGCTAACGTATGGAATTGATGACATAGTTTATGAATTTGAAAAGAAAGGAATGCATTGTTGTCGTATTTATTAATTTGGAAGGTTTCGGGTAAGATTGGATGTTGGTTTGGATATCTCGAATTACCTATCGATATTGTTATTGTGATTGTTGGTTTGGGTGTTGTGATTTGGGCCGAGCAATAATTCTCGGGACGGTGTATTTACGGGGAGAGTCTTCTTAGGAAATCTCGGCGAGAAAATAAGTGAACTTATTTGCAAGATTAAGACAAGTGTTGACTAAGAGTGAATTCTTATAGCCTTATGGTTGATATTGGGTAAATGTGACCAAATTGCAGCTTTTGGCAAACTTGAAGCTGGGATTTGGAGAAGCTTAAGGAGCGGAAAAGGTATGTAAGGCTTACCCTTTCTTTCTTTGGCATGTCCTAGATGTGATAAGCCTGAATACGTGCTTCGGGGACTACTCTAATTCTAGAAGTCCTAGGTTGAATTTAGTTACTATTCATTCAATAGAGTTGAACTAACTAATTTACGCTTTATTGTAAAAGAAATGTCAAACGTCAGTAACTTTTTTTGAAACGAAAGTGGAATGCCTTGAAATCTTCGAGGATAGTCTAATGAGACATAATGACCATGTTTTTATGTTCGTTACCCGACTTGACCCGAAGTGGGCCCACATTCCCCGAGACTATTAAATCTTGTTCTATTTGCCTTATGTCGAAGTAAGATAACTAAGGAAACCTTTGACTTTCATTAAATTTAATATAAGTGTACGATAACTCAGATATGAGCATTTTAGTTTGACTATCCGGATAAACACTCGAGACACGGATGGTCTGATATGAATATTTTGATATAAGCACTCTGATGTAAATATTCTGAAATGGAAATTCTGATATAAGTATTTGATACAAGTATTTTGATATGAACGTTCTCTGTGGGCTTTAATGTTCTTCGTATACGATCCTGGATCGCTTGAAAAGTCCGAAGAGGTTTCTGTGCTTCAAATGTCCATAACTTTCTGATGCTAATTCGGGAGGACCCGAAACTTGCTTCTGGATCTTCATATGTTGGTAAGTGTACGTATTCATCGAGTCTGGATTTATGTGCATATGGTTTCTCACGACTCTGCTCGTGCATGGCTCAATGTATCTTTCACTGAGTCCCGGGCCAGGACATGATCTCGTGCGCACTTCTCTGCATTATTCACCGAGTCCCTCGTACTTGCGGGCCGGGACACGTTATCTGTATGTTTATGATGATACGGGGATGGCGGCCGGGATGGCATTTGATATTATCCACCGAGACCGCGGTAGGGCCGGGACACGTTATGTATAATTGGTACAGGATTACGATGTATGATTCTACATTACCGAAGTCCGCATAACAAAAGGACAAGGACACGTTATTTGCATATATGACATATGAGTCACTATATATGATCCTATTCAGAGTCCCTTATCGGAGGGCGGGACAAGTTTTATGCATATGCGGTATATAATATCATCTGAGCATTCCGTGCATTCTGTATTTTGTATGATATATGTCAGTATCTGAACATTCCGTATATTCGGCATTCCGTCCGATGTATGATTCTATACGAACATTACGCCATACATTCGAACTCCGTCGACGTGTGACATCACCCGTGCGTTACGTATTTTCCGCACCTCTTCGGACACGCGATCGGTGATTGCAAAAATAAGCATTTTGGTATACTTGGTTGATCCATCTATTTTTACGTATACTTTTTAGCATATGAAACGGTATGTATGAATTGCGTACGGGAGGTAACCGTCGGTTATTACTGAATAACGTATGTACACGATAGTTAATGCATTTCGATTCTGATTTTGTTTCTCTGTATTGCATGCCTTACGTACTCGGTACATATTCACGTGCGGCCCCCTTTCTTCGGAAATTTGCGTTTCATGCAGCGGTACTCCCGGATGAAATTTGAAGTTACTATAGAAGATGTTCCAGCAGAGATGGCAAGCTCCATTCTCCCGGAGGGCTGCCAAGTCAGAGTTTGTTTGTTGTGACTTCTGGATTCATGTTAGAGACTTTGCAGACAGCGTCGTGGGTGTTGGTTGTCAGTCTGTAAGCGGCTCCGTCAGCCGATATGTCGGTCTGTATTATGTATTGAGTTTTGTATGATTGTAAGTTTGTTCGATTTGAAGGCTACGAGAAAGAATATTTCTGAAAATTTTTGCTATGTATTTTATCCTATTTGTTTTAAAAAGTCAGGAGTGATTTTGTATGCAGTGAGAGTCTGAGGGTTCGCTCGGCCCTAGGTAAGGGTCGGGTGCCCATCACACGCTAGTAAGGTCGGGGTGTGACACGGGTACCGCTTATATTCTGGTGTTATGATGTGCTCTGGTGTTATGATGTGTTATGGCGCTATGATGTGTTACGGAGATGTTACGGAGATATGAAATCTTCCGGAGTATGATGTGTTATGGCGCCAATGACGGGTGGGCGACCATATTCCCTGAGCCCTATGCATGATTTGTGTTTTAATCACTACGCATTTTGGCATTCTGGATATTGCACTTATTTTCTGTACTTTCTTGTTAGATTATGATCTTGTTTACTGTATTTCATGCTTTGCATACTCAGTACATATTTAAATCTTGACCCCTTTCTTCGGTGCCAATTCATGCCGCGAGTACGGATACCCATTTTGGTGATCAGCCAGCTTAGGATATCAATTCTGCTGCTTTGGAGCGCTCCCTTGTTCTGGAGCCTATGTTTTGGTACCGACTCTTCCGATGCATATGTATATGTCTGTTCGTGGGTACGGCGGGGCCCTGTCCCATCATATGATTCTGTTATTTCTCTTAGAGGTCTGTAGACATATACGTGTGGGTTGTGGGTAATTACTGTTCAGTTGTGTTTGTGTGATTTGTGTTCTGGGCGTCCCCCTATATTATGACAGCCTTGTTGGCTTATGTGCGATTCATCCGCTGAAAGTTGTGACAGCGATATGTATATATATATTCCGACGGCTTTGGGGGCGACGTTTTACTTTCCGTATATATAAGATCTGGTTATGCTAGCTATGATCTGACGTTTGATCTTTGTATATGTATAAGTTATTTGTGTGCTGTTTCTGTTAATGGGTATGTACGGGTACCCAGCTCGGGCACTGGTCACGGCCTACGGGGTTGGGTTGTGACATTTTTGATGTAGGAGTTGATGTGTAATACGAGGAAGTCGTATAAATAAAGGAGATCTTGTCAGATTTTCTCTAGAATTAGTCATAAATGCTAGATGCTATCCATCATCTAATATGAGTATGCACTTCAATGAAGGGAGAACGTGAGCTTTGAAGAAGAACGCTCAAGTGATAGAATAGTTGCACGAAAGGTATGTAAGGCTAACCCTTCTTTCATAAGGCATGGTTCTTGGGCCAATTGTTCATCTTCTTATGAGTTCATGATACTCTCTAGTGATCCTAGCTCGAGAAGCATTTCAGCTAATGATACTCAAATGATATGATTGTACTAAGTTCCTCATACGACGAGCGATACTCTGAGAATAGAAGGTAATAAATGACTATAAAAAAAGGGATAAAGATAGATATGAGCTTGTAGGAATGTGCGCCCATGAGAGGCTATTGTGAACCCAGAGCTTATGTGGCCGGGTAGAATATGACAAATATGTATAGGTATATATGTGTATGTATGCCCATGAGAGGCTATACCGAGCTTATTTGGCCGGAGTAGAGTATAATGAATATGTATGTCTATCTATAACGACACGCGCGCGCCGCGGATGGGTACGAATAATAACCCTGGGCCTTGATAGGGCCAGGCACTGAGCCTTGGTAGGGCCGGGTACGTGAAACACCGAACCTTCGTGGTCGGGTAAGCTATATAAAAGCTATATGTATGACATCTATATGAGTACGAATAAGCTATATATATGACATCTATATGAGTACGGATAAGCTAAGTATATGACCTCCATATGAATACGATTATGCTATGTATATAACATCCATTGGAGTACGAACATGACAAGACTATGTAAGTGCCAAGTAAGGGCTATGAATATGCAATGTATATGATATAAGCATGAGTATGAAAGGAGACATGAATACGAATGTGAAAATAGATACGAAAGGTAAATGAACGTGGATATGAATGTATGTACACGAGTACGCAATAGAAATGGAATGTCCCTATGGAAAGCAGGTAAGTGCTATGATGATGATGCTATTATCCCCCCAGCTTATGTTATTTCATATGTTATCTATTATGCTTCCATATTGATATTGATCATGCTTTACATACTCAGTACATTCGTGCGACGTCCTTTTGTTTGTGGACGCTGCGTCATGCCCGTAGGTGGCCAGGGAGACAGACTTAATCCATAGATGTATTTTCTCAGGGACTACATAGTGGAGCTCCATTTCATTCGGAGCTGCAGCTTTTAGTATAGATTCTTTTGTGTATATATTCATGGGCACGGCGGGGTCCTGTCCCGCCCATATGTTATGACATGATGTACCCTTCTTAGAGGCTCGTAGACATTATGTATATGGTTAGATATGTTCGGCCTTGTCGGCCTATATTTTGGGATGTTGTTTTGATCGCTTTGTCGGCTTATGTACATTTATATGGGCATAGTGTTAATGATGATATAGATACGTTGTTGCCCGACGATACTAGAATAATGATGACTGAAAAGTGTGATATAATCATGTGGCTCACCTAGAATGCGATGTAAAGTGTGTTAAGGGGTGCCCGGGTGGGATAGCACCGGGTGCTCCTCGTCATCGTCTACCCACCATCCTCTCGTCTGGCCTTCATCATCTCTCTCATCTGAGTCCGAGGGATATAAATAACCGGGCAACTCTGCTTTACCGATAACTAGGATAGGGGCTAAGTGTCCAAGTAACACTTACAATGATCGACATAGTGCTCTACCATAGAAGCAGCTGGTACGGCCTCGGGAATCTCCTCCTCCGGTGTCCCAGATGAATACTCGGACGAATCTGTGTCATAACTGTCCTCTGGGGGGTCCTCCTCCCTGGGAGTCAAAAACTCTGGAGGAATCGTTGCTGGGCCCTCGGGGATCGGTCTCAATAAATGGCGGGGCTCCCCATGCTCATTCACGGGCACGGGTCTGTATATACTCTAGGGTCCTTCTTAGCACCCCCACTATCTTGTTAGTCTGTACTTACCTGCACGAAAAGGATTAGAAGCGATCTTTCCTAGGCTCTGGCTCTATCACACGATCTAAGACAGAAAGAAAGGTCAATGATTCCTAAATGCCCCGCAGCCTCCCGTTTATAAGTGTGGCCGGCTTCACGCCTAACGGGACTCTACCTTTGGTCAGAGCAATCCCTAGGACGTTGCTCTGATACCACTTTTGCAACAAGTGCACGTTCTAACGGCAAAGCACTCCTATGCTTGCATTTACTGCTCACTAACTATCCTGTGCCTATACACAATCTGTGATTGAGCTATACTGTTTCCCGAACAATCAACATAAGAGACACTGCACCGGGAACTCACGGCTAACACATACATATAAACATAAGCGCGAGAGTAACGAGCGCGAGCCAATTTGGCCACACATGTATCTTGTACAACAAAATAAATGCTTGTAATTTGCATAACATCACGACTACATATCAGTGTCTACAGACCTCTATGGAGTACAAACTGTAGAAATAACAGGACAAGGCCCTGCCGTACCCATATATGTACGTAACCGAATAGCATACCAAAAGAATGTGACTCGGATCAATGGAGCGTACCGGCTGCCCGGCGGGGAAGGTCCTACTGCTGTGAATCGTCTGACCGGCTACCTGATCCTATGGGCATGAATGCAGCGTCCACAAGAAGGGACGTCAGTACGAGTAATGTACCGAGTATGTAAGGCATGAATAGTAATATAGTAAGGGATGTAAAGTATGAACAATAACAGAATGGAAATATAGAGCATATCGTGAGATAAAAGAATAACCTGTACATGTGAGTGCCTCTTAGGGTGGATGCCATGCATGCTAGCTTTCTTTTGAAAAACATTTTTTGTTTATATACACAGAAAATATGTCGAGAAACGTCGGCCTGATCCATTTAACCACATGTGTCCCGTGTCCGGGCACATTCCACGTCCGGGATGATAAGTTACACCAACTGATCAGGTGGTCATGTGTCTATAGCGCCACTCCCTTTTTCCCCATATACATATACATATATCATATAAGCAGCATGCAGGAGAGCCCAAGGAAAGTTATGTCTCTATCGGAGTGATGTAAGGTCGGTAACCTCCGATTATATTATGGAATAATCATGGTCGCTTTGTCTCACCTTGAAGGAACAATTATTATAAGGTGAGACTATCAATGAAGAATAACATCAAGAGAAAACATAGAATTGGATCATAATTCTCATAAGGCATCAATTCATATACTTTGGAATCTGTAACAATAGTCATCATCCATGAATACAATTAAGAAATCAATAAATAGCTCAACATTTTTGTATCGTCATTGAAATCGTAAACTTGGAACCTTTAAACCCGGAATCATCATCATCATAATCATAATCATTCAGGTCGGGTCAATGTAGCAGTGCGTAGTAGGTGGATTCTTGTGCTTGATGCGTAGCACGCGTTTTTGCTCTATCAGCTGAGCTTGTAACGTCCATAATTCTCTACTCCGATGTCCTATTGACGAGCAGTTTATTGCGTTGGAAACTAGACTCGACGATCTTCATTTTAGGCTTTGTTTCACCTTAAAACACTTCATATGCTAAGAGATATTCGGCCCCCAATTTGGACCAAAATTTTCACACAAACATTACCCATCCTTCCTCCAAAGTCGTACTACTTCATTTCTTCCACTTATTTCCTTATAAAACGTTCAGGTATACCTTATATACATCCTTCACTTATTAAATATACTTAATAATGCTTGCTTCTTATATTCCAAAGTGGTTTTACTTAACCCTAACTCAACGTACTTATGTTTCAAATTTGATAAGTGCTTCTTCGAAGATACGGGGTGTAACAGAAGGTGTGGCCTATGAGTGGTCCACGAGTGGCCTATGATGTTGGGATATACACATGAGAAAGGCATGCTTGATAGGGGGTGAAGGTGTGGCCTGTGATGTGACAATGAGACGTGTACCTACT
>NW_026720492.1:0-10064 GCF_029784015.1 Lycium ferocissimum
ACCCTTCCATGTTGTTAAGCACCTTCTAAAGAGTAGAATTACTTGGAACAACTATTTTTTTGGATCACTTTTTCTCTCCTTACTCGGCTGCTCTCTTGGCCGAATGGCTTGGTTGAGTTCTCTCCAAGCTTCTCAATTTTTCTCCAATCTTCTAAGTGTTTGAAAATGATGAACATGTGAGGAATTAATTCATCTTAATGCTTCATATAATAAGCATCCATGTGGCCATGGCCCACAACTTAGGTGGCCGGCCACATGGCCAAATTTTTCATGAAATTACAACTTTTTAAAATTCACTTTGGCCCCCAAATTTTTCCATAAGATGCCTAACTTTCCATAACCCAATTTTAATACCAAACTCCATAATATCTCACGCCAATGAAATCATAACGGTTCGTACTTGAAATAAATCGTGGTTAAAACCTTTACTTTATATCCCGGAACCCTCTTGTCTTTAACTTTCCGCAATTAGTCCGGAATGTCCCGACGTACGAAAGTGCGGGATATAACAATGATGATAGACGTGACGGTCGAGGGTCCGCGATTTCCGACATGTAGCCCCCGAGTTTTTCGGGTCTAAGCCCGACGAGGACCCCGCGATTTCATTCGACGGATGCGGCGCTCGTTGAGGCCGATCGGTCCGGGCTTCGAGAGACCGAGGTACGTGGCCGAGCTAGCTTCACACAGGTTACGGGATATTGCTCTTAATTGGTACGAGTCCTGGGAACTGTCCAGGGGTGAGGGTGCTCCCCCAGCTACGTGGGACGAGTTCACAGCTGCTTTTCTCCGCCACTTCTTGCCCCCGGAGTTGCGGAGGGCAAGAGTTGATAGATTTTTGCAGATAAAGCAGAGGGGTCGGAGTGTTCGTGAATATAATTTGGAATTTGATTCCCTGGCCCGATATGCACCTGCCCTAGTAGCAGATATGACCGACCGGATGCACCGGTACGTGATGGAATTAGATCGCTACTTGATTGATAGTTGCATGGCGATGGCATCGCAGACGGATATGGACATCGCCCGGTTACAGGCCTATGCACAGGGTATGGAAGACCGGCATAGGGAAGAGCAGCCCAGTAGGGATTATGACAGGAGGCGGCCCAAGAGGGCCAGATCAGCGGGATATTTTGGAGAGTCCGGCGGGCGACCTCGGCAAAGATCGGTCCGGTGGATATCTCCTCCGTTAGGCCGGGATACACGATACCGCTAATAGGCAATTTGATGGCGCGGGGACCGACCGGGACGATTAAGAGTTCCGAGCCTCGAGTCCTCGCGAGTAGAGGTCCCGGTCGGGACTAGGCCACTATGCCCCGGTGTTCATATTGTGGGAGATCGCACCCAGGGGAGTGCTACCGGGCTACAGGGGCCTGTTTTTCTTGCGGCCGCCAGGGCCATATTATGCGAGATTGTCCGTGGGCGGGCGGTTCTGGTGGTGCAGCACGGCGGCCGGGGATCGATTCTTTGGTTCGTCATCTACTCCTTTCGGTCATGCGCCGGCGGGGCGAAGCATGCCGAGCAGCCGGCGGGCCGCGGCAGAGGCCGTGGCGGGGTTCTTGTCACGACCCAACTAGGGGCCCGTGGCGGGACCCCGATCTTACCTGAGCACCCCTTACTTATCATTTTCTCCGTACCTCTTAACAAGTCATATGAACGGTGCTCTTTTTTTTTTTTTTTTTACTAAACATAGACCGGTTAGCTTCGCTATCACTTCGTACAACGGCGTCAAGATGCCAAAATACCACATTTCGATCGTACATCAACGGATCGAACGTGTACGTCCACGAGCCTCTAGACATACTATACATATACATAAGAAGGGCCAAGCTTCGTCATGCCCGAATATACACATACAAAAAACGGTACCAAGGAAGTGAGGCTCGGAACACCGGAGCGCCTGTCAAGTGCGGTGGCAGAGCTTCTAGGGATCAAATCCGCTTTGTCTGTTGCCGACTCGCGCGGCATGAAACGCAGCGCCCACAAGAAGGGCGTCGGTACGAATAGTGTACCGAGTATGTAAGGCATGAATAGTAATATGCGAGAACATAAATCATGCGTAAAGACATAAAAGAATTACAACTCAAGTCCTGGGGTAGAAACTTAACTTTTGTACAATAAGTGCCCGGGCGAAACCGTGCTTTCTTAGCTTTCCTTACTCATTTATATATATACACATACATACATAAAAATAGAATATATAATATTGCGGCGTCGGACCGATCCATTTGACCATAAATATGCACATCCCGCGTCCGGCATCCGCGTCCGGGACGATATCAAGTCATGTAATGCCAACTGATCAGGTGGATATGCGTATATAACGCTCTGCCATCACCTCCCTCTTCCCCATAAGTATATGAAAATTCCATGTATGAATATCGGCGTCTATAGCGCCCATGAATATATGAAAACTCCATGTATAAATATCGGCGTCTATAGCGCCCATAAATATATGAAAATTCTATGTATAAATATCGGCGTCTATAGCGCTCTGACTCTGCTATTAAATAATGTACTTATACCATGTTCATTTATTAGCGCGCATATAGCGCTCTGATTCTGTTATCATTATCGTCGTAGAAGTATTCTCATTAAAGTAGTTACAACACTTATTGTTTAATAATCAAAGTACTAAAGAAAACACGAGAACGGTGGGCCCACCTCGAGTCAAATGAGGTGGCGTGCTCAATTTACCTATAATGCGTGTCGTGACGTTACTTATGAAGGCCTTAGGGTAATCGGGTCTTATCCTTGCACGTTCTAGAATATTTAGACACTTCTTTCACAATTCAAGTACTTTTAGTTCAATCTTCGAATGAATAGTACCTATTTTCAATCGCGGATTTCTAGAGTTAGGAAAGTCCCCGAGGCGCGAAATCAAACCTATACGTCTAAGACATGCCAAGAAAGGAAGGGGAAACCTTACATACCTCTTTCGGCTCTCTTTAGCTATTCGAATTCGCCGCAATCTCGTCAAAATCGCAAATTGGTCATATTTACCAAAACTCTTATTAGGGTCCTTAGAGTTGAATTCTTAAGGAGGCACTTGGCTACCGAAATTTCGGCAGCACTTCCTCTGTAAATATACCATCCTCAACATTCAACATAGCCGAATTCTCAACAACAACAATCCGGGATTCAAACCCGGCCAAACTATTAACATAATTCAACAACAATACTAACAATTTCCAATTCAATCAATTTACAACTTCTTCCAAAACTTTCCAATTTTAATGAAAATAATAACAACCTCATAATATGTATTCCAACAACACCATGCCAATGTCATTGTCTTCCATACATATAAGAACATAACATTCGATTTACATGACTTCAATCACAAGTCTCTATTACTACAACTTCATAAGATTATTATACATTCCTTAGCGACATAGTATTCGCAACGCAACGACAACCAAAACACTAAATAAAATTGGCTCACCCTTTTTCATTGTTCAACACATATACACGGCTTACACCTACAATACACAACTCACGGCCACAACATGTTGGCATGACTACCACTTCTCCAAAATCATTCAACCTTCCTTATCAACATAGCATCCACAATGATAGCAACCAAACACTAAATAAAATAATTGGCACATAATTTCCATACACACACACATGGATATACATGCACGGCTACCTCCTCTTTTTTCATATTTCTCATGAATATCACTTCTTTTTGTATACTACAACATGCAATAATATCCATAACATAAAAAAGAAATGAATTCTTACCTTCTCTTCAATTCTTCACTTTGCTAGAAATTTAAACTTGCATGAACATGAAACTTTCTTGCTCCAATGGACACCTAACCTTGTTAGGGACCTTTCAATTGGTAGAAAATAATTGTTGGAGAATTTTTTTTGAATTTCCTTGGATTTTTCCTCCTTGGCCGATTGGCCTAGCTCTTTCTCCTTCTTTTTTTTTGTTCTTGTTTTCCTTGAAATTTCTAGAAAATTATGGAGCAAGGATGACTTGGTCATCTATTTATTGACCAAATTTTTCCCTATTTATAAATAGGTCCTTCAATCTTAAAAAAAATGACTACATGAACCCTCTCTTATCTTTCTTGAATGCTCTAGAGGATTTGACCAATTAAGATGACTTAGTCATCTTATTTGTTGCCATGCATAAACTAATCATGGGCCTAACCCATGTACATGGCCGGTCGGGCCTTGCCCATTTCTTTAAAAATTCAAGCCCATTTATTTTTGGGCTAGTTCTTGTAATTCATGAAACGTTTTTCCAACTTCCAAATTTGCCCTTCGTCTTTCTCCAAATTTTCACGGGTCGTATTGCGAATTTCCTTTTATGCCCTTGACCTTTCTTAATATTTCCGCTTCTAAATTTTTCCACAAGCACTCCTATGCCAAACAAAATAAAATGCGGCCTTGCTTATTGGCTTCCCGCGATTGCCTTGAATTATCCGATTGCACTAAAATGCGGGATATAACAGTTCTGATTCTAGCGGTCCTTCGAACCGCATATACGCTCTGACTAGTCGGCAGGACCCAGAGGCACCACCGAACGCGGATCCAGGTATATTATCAATCTTTTCTTGGTGAATATATGTATTGATAGACTTATATTCCATTATATTACGTGATTTTCTTCTTCTGCGTGTTGGTAAAAGTAAGATAAAAACCCGAATCAATAGAACCATTTGAGATAGCCATATATACAGGCGAATATAGGGAATTTGGATGGCTAAGACGGTAGACCATATAGATAGGGGGTAAACAACCCCTTTAGATCGAAGTGGGACCCGCTATGAAAACTTTCCGAAAAATTTGTTAAGACCCCGATTTGTCCTAGAATTACGTGACAAAGGTTGTATGGGGGAGTGGACGTGACTATCCCAGCATTAAGATACTAAAATGCCTTAAAGTTTCGAGGTTAAGCGTGCTGGGGCCAGAGCAATTCTGGGATGGGTGACCCCCCTGGGAAGTGTGCTAAGGTGATAAATGAAAGATGCATATCTGTGGTATTATAAATGAATTGGGGTAAGATGTAAGGTAAGTTGAGATGATATGTTGAAGTAGGATTAGCTACGAAAGTATGGTTGAGGTAGGCTAAACGAAGCGTCGGCAGGGGAAGTTTTTATAAATCACTGAAGCATT
Source organism: Lycium ferocissimum (assembly GCF_029784015.1). Lineage (NCBI taxonomy): Eukaryota > Viridiplantae > Streptophyta > Magnoliopsida > Solanales > Solanaceae > Lycium > Lycium ferocissimum. The sequence continues at coordinate 5,128 of NW_026720492.1, forward strand.
AGTGGAAGTGGTCTGATTTTAATCAAAATTCTGTTTGTTATACTTCTGCGCCTTTAATTTGGATGAAGCTCTGCCTATTATGCCTCTGTACTTCTGAATCTGATTACGTTTCTATCTGATATGCTTCTATATGTCCGACTCTGATTACAAATCTGTCGATGCTTCTCCGTACGTCCGACTCGATCACGGATGCCGGCATACTTCCATACGTCCGACTCCGACTACGGATCTATCCGATATAGTTCGAAGACAGCTCGACTCGATTATGGGTTTGTCCGATATGCTACTATGCGTCCGGCTCGGCTAATCACCGCTTGATATAACGTATGCTATCTTCGTACTTACGAATCCGGATATGACTCCGTCTGATATCCGTCTGATCTTCTGGTTCTGATGAAGATTCTGTTCGCCATATATCTTATTTGAGATTGTACGAGCCATTAGACTAATAAGGATTCCGAATAACCCGAAAATGGTAACGTCGGACGAGGATAAAGAGGAGTTAGAAAACGCATGCCCTTACAAGTGTTCAAATCAAATACGAGTATGTAGTTAGTAAGAGGACCTCCCCGGAAACGTTTGTGAGACCTATAAGGCTAATATAACATTCGAGGACGAATGTTCTAAAGGGGGGGAGGATGTTATATCCGGCATTTTAGCATATTCGAAAAATGCGAAATAATTTCGATTTGTAAAGAATAAGGTCATATGTTGATTGGGATTAAGATATGTGTGTGTTGTTCATGAAAAATAGTGGTGCAGAAATACGGAGGAAGGCCAAGGGCAAAATTAGAATTTTGGAAATTAGTTTCGAGAATTGCAAAATATGATCCATAGGTAATTGGGCTCAAAAAAAAAAAAAAAAAAAGGAAATTGAGGCCCAAGTGTTAAGGGGTGGCCGGCCATGTTTGGCCCAAACCCATGAGAAATTAGTCATGTGATTAGTCACATGACTAATTAATATAAGATGATGATTATGGATATTCATCCATAGATCATTCAAGAAGCAAGAAGAAGAGAAGAGAAAAAAAAAAAAAGGAGCATTCGGCTCCAAGGAAAGAAAAAAAAAAAGAAAGAAAATTTCCTAGCCTTCAATCTTGATCCAAAAATCTCATCCTTCTTGAATTCTTGACAAGTGCAAGACGCTCTTCGACGTGGCATAATTATTTAAGTGAGGAAGTTACGTTTGTGGCAAGTGGAAGTTGGAAGAAGAGGTAAGAATTTCATGTTCTTTACATGTTATGGAAGGTTATATATGTTGTAGTATGTAGAATTGAATGAAGACTATGAAAATGTTATGTGTTGGAAGTGAGCCGTGTAGGTGTGCTATGTGTATGTGGCCGTGTGGCATGTAGAATTGGGAAGGAGATGAATTCATTTTATTTAGTGTATTAGTTGTGTTGTTATGGTCTTGTGATGTAAGTGAAAGATTAATGGCCTAAGTTAGCATGAAAATTGATTGTAAATGTTATAAGAAATTTATGTGACTTTTATATAGTTTTTATATAATGATGAAAGTAAGATCTTAGAGGTGAATTATGATTATGATTTATGAAATTGGAAGATGGAAAATGTTATGAATATGCATGTTGAAGATTAGAGGTTTTGGATGAATTATGGTTTGATGGAAACCTTGCGTATTTTGAGTGATAATGAGAAATGTGTCCGAAATGTATTTGAATGGCCTTGTATTAGTAGAGGAATATGAAAACGTTGACATTGGATAAAAGGTGTGAAGTTAGAACGGAAGTTAATGCATTATGTAGAAAGAAAGACTAATTGTGTTAATATGTGTTTTGTAGCGATTATTGGTGTTGTTGATGTTGTTGTTGGGTTGGTTGTTGTCATTTGCCGAGTTTAATTCTCGGGGGATGTTGGATTTATAGGGGAGATACGCCCAAATTCTTGTAGACAAATAAGGGCTAAGAATAAGATCCCCAAAGGCATATGATTTACATTTGGTAACTTTGACCATTTGCAGATTCTAGACGAAACGGGAATTGAGTTTAAGCGAGCATAAGACGTCCGTAAGGTATGTAAAGCCTACCTTTTCTTCATTTGGCATGTCCTAGTCATACTAGGTTAAGATCGGAACCTCGGGGATAATTCTGCTCTTGGAAATTCGAGTTTAATTTTGAGTACTATTCATTCAGCGCATTTGAACTATAATCTTTGCATTTGGTTGAAAGAATGCTTAAACCTCCATAACTTCCGCAAATGTATCCGAAATGCTTCGAAACTCTCACAGATGACTTTATGGATCCTAATGTTTGCAATTTATGTCTGCCGCCTCGACTTGACCCGAGGTGGGCCCGCAAGTCCCGAGACTTTTATTTGATTTGTTTGGTTCGTTTCCGTACGATATGAAAGGAAAATGTTTGCCTATGACTCTAAGGTCCGTTAGAAATGTCCTATAACGTTATTTGAACGTTCCTCACTATGAATGATACTAAATTTCCCGAAGAATGACCTGCGATGTGTTTTTGGGAAAAGCTGATAATTTAAAAAGTCCGCAACTTTTGTATATTAATTCCGATTAACTCGATACTCATTTTGAGCCTTCTGATCCTAATGAGTTCGTATATGAAATTATGTGTCGAGTCCTGGAACTTACTTTTGATATGCATATGATTTCTGCACTACTCTACTCGTGCCAATGATTATGATTTCGTTCGGCCGGGGTGCCCGGTAGGTTTTGTGATGGTGCGCGTTGTCAGACACATTCGGCGCATGACGTGTTACGGTTTCCGAGACCTCGCCATAGGGCCGATTACCGTTTATGGTGTTATGACGTGATATGGCATCCGATATATTCGATGATTTGATGTGTGTGACGTTATGATGTGTTCGGAGATGTACGGAGATTTAAAAACTTCGGAGTATGATGTGTTGTGGCACCAGCGTCGTGGGGTGACCACGTTCCCGAGCCCTATGCATGATTTTTATTTGCATTCGTACATTTGCATTCCGCACAAAAGTTTGATGCGTTACTTCCGTATTTGTTCGTATCTTGACTCCCTACCATGATTTGGATTACCGTACCTCCCGCTTTACATACTCGCATTTCTTTCGTGCCGACCCCCTTTCTTCGGGGGTCGCGTTTCATGCCCGGGCAGTACGTACACTCTGGTTGGGTGATCCTCCGGTTTAGGCTACCCATTCGCGTTATTTTGGAGTGCTCCCCTCGGTCCGGAGCCCACATTTGGTATATATGTTTTGCTATGCATATTATGTACATTGTGGATCTGACCGGTATGGCGGGGCCCCGTCCGTCATATGTTCGTATGTTTCCGTTCCGTTTGTAGAGAAACTCGTAATATATTTGTGGGTCATGGGTCCGGTTTGTTTGTATATGATTCTGATTTGCGTCCTTAAGCGGCCCCGTTGTTGCTATGGCCGATATGGCCCACATGTTTGTATGTATGTGTATGTCTGGGCGATGTGCATTCCGCCAGTTTTGATTTTGATATGATGATTCTGCACGGGCGACCGCTTAGGATAGCATTCGCCGCATTTGGTGATGTCCGCCATCGGTACCGCCACGGAATAATATCTGTTTAATCTGGTTCGTAAGTTTGTTGGGGTGCCTAGGTAGGCACCGCCCACGCCCACCTGGCCGGGTCGTGACGTGCCTCAATATTCAAACTTTCATGAATTTCATTCCTTTCTACATCACATAATCCATAACAACAACAACTAACATACCAAGTAAATTCAATTCATTCCTTCTATACAAACAACCCACACTCACGGCCACAACAACAACTCCCTACTTTCATGATTTTCATCCACTTCTACGTATTACAACATGCACATATCATCTATAACACATGTAAAATAAGATTGAACCTTACCTTTTTCCTCTCAACCTCCTCCATTCTGGCTAGGATGAGAACTTCAAGAACAAACACCTTGCTTGCTTCAAAAACAACTCCATGTTGTTTAGGACCTTCCAATGAGTTGAAAACCTAGAAGAAAATATTTTTTTGGAGAGAATTTTTGGTCTTCAAATTTTTCCTTCAATGGCCGAATGGCCTTCTCCTTTTGCTCTCCAAGCTTCTTGAAAATTCTAAGGGATAACAAATGATGAAGATGACTTAAATTAGTCATCTTTCTCTACATATATAATTCACACATGTGGCCCTACGGCCCACATCTCACACATGGCCACATATGGCCATTTTCATGAAATACTAGTTTTCAAAATTTCACTTCTAGCCCCAAATTCTCATGAAATGCTTAACTTCCCATAATTCACTCTTGACCCCAAATTTTCCTTATTCCAATTTTACCCTTAACACTCCATGCCCATGAAAAGATGAATATGTAACTTATGCACTTTTAACAAAATCGGAAGAAATTACAACCTTGTCCTTAACTTATCATGACTAACTCGGATTACCCCAATGTACCAAAATACGGGATATAACACATTGTATATTGGATGGGTTGTTTGAATTAATTGTTGATGTTGCTAATAAGATTGTTGGTATTGTTGTTGATGATTTGGCCGAGTTGAATTCTCGGGGTTGTTGAATTTATAGGGGAAATGCTGCCCGAATTTCTGTAAACAAAGTGATAGCTTAAGATTGGATTCCTAAGTACCTTTGACTAACGTCTAGTATCTAATGACGTTATTGTAGATCTTGAGAAGCCGAGGCTTAAGTTCGGATTAACTTAGGAAGCGGACGAGGTATGTAAAGCTTACTCTTTCTTTCTTTTAGCATGTCTTAGATGCAAGTAAGATATGACACGAGCCTCGGGGTAGCTCTATTCTTACGATCCGAGCATGTCTACGATTCTTATTCACCTCTTAATGTTGGAATTCTTAATGTAGTAGAATTATGGTTCTTATGTCTTTGGTATGATTGGATTTCAAATGTTGCATAAAGAATTTTTGTTCTTAAAAGATTCTATGTCGAATAAGGTCCCTAACT
>NW_026720493.1:0-10083 GCF_029784015.1 Lycium ferocissimum
CCTAAGGTCGGTTATCATCAAGTGAGAGCAAAAGAAGAAGATATTCCCAAAACAACTTTCTTAACGAGATATGGCCATTATGAATGGAAGAATGTCATTTGGTTGTCTAATGCTCCTATAGTTGTTTATAAATTTTGTTATATCCCGTATTTTGTACGTTGGGATATCCCGAGCTAGTTGTGATAAGTTATGGACAAGACTATTTTGGAATATAAGGTGGAGACTTGTAACCTCCGATTTAGTTTTAGGGCACGAGTTGCTTGTGATTTCATTGGTGTGGAATATTAAGGAAGATTAGGGGTTAAAAGTGAATTATGAAAAGTTAAATATTTCATGAAAATTTGGGGCTAGAAGTAGAAATAAAATTTCATGAAAAGCCAAAAAAAAAAAAAAAAAATATGGCCAAGTGGCCGTGTGATGTAGGTGGGCCATGGGACACATGGATGAATTATATATGTAAGTGAAGATGACAAATTAATTACATTATTCATCTTTCAACGTAGAAAATTCAGAAGCTGGAGAAAAAGAGAAGAAGGGCATTCGGCCATGGCTTGTCGAAATCCTTGTCCAAAAACTTTGATCAAAAAAATATTTTCTTAGATTTTCTGCAATTGGAAGGTCCTAATTAACATGGAGTGGTTTTTGGAGAAAGCGAAGCATCTATTCTTCAAGGCTCAATCCTAGCCGAGTGAAGAAGTTGAGTGAAGAAGGTAAGGTTCAATCTCTCTTTCATATGTTATGAATGATTTGTACATGTTGTAGTGTGCAAAAAGGGATGAAAATCATGAAATTTATGTATGTGATGTGTGGCCGTATAGGGGCTGTTTTGGTAGGGTAAGATGAACAAATTTTACTTGGTATTTTGGTTGTTGTTGTTATGGATGGTTTGTGCATGTTGTAGTATGTGGAAATGAACGAAACTCATGAAATTAAGGTGTTGTTGTTGTGGCCGAATATGGGCTGATTTGGTGTAGGCATGAGGAACTAAATTTATTTAGTATTTTTGGTTGTTGTTGTCGTGAATTATGTGATGAAAATAAAGGTATTGGATGCTACAAGTTGGAGTTGGAACCGTTTGTGAGCTAATGTAGAAGTTATTATATTGATAATATAGTTTCTTGCATTTACATGAATGATAGTGTAATATGTGGTTGTTGGTATAGTTTATGAATTTGAAAGAAAGAAATGTATTGTTGTTGTTTCCATTAAAATTGGAAGGGTTCGGGTAGTGTTGCACAATGGTTGGGTTGTTTTGAATTGATTGTTGATGTTGATAGTATGGTTGTTGGTATTTTTGTTGATGATTTGGCCGAGTTGAAGTCTCGGGGTTGTTGAGTTTATAGGGAAATCTTTTAAATTTACGTAGACAAAGTGCTTATTACTAATGTTTGATGTCTAACGACGTTATTGTAGATCTTGAGAAGCCGAGACTTAAGTTTGGGTTAGCTTAGGAAGCGGACGAGGTATGTAAAGCCTAACCTTTCTTTCTTTTGGCATGTCTTAGTTGTAGTAGGCTATGATACGAGCCTCGGGGTAACTCTATTCTTAAGATCCGAGCATGCCTACGATTCTTGTCCACCTCTTGATGTTGGCACTCTTAATATGGTCGAATTATGGTCCTTAAGTCTTATGTATGATTGGATGTCAAATGTTACAGAAAGAATTTTTGTTCGTAAAAGATTCTATGTCTAATAATGGGCGTAACTTTCTGGACGGAACCGGATTGCCTTGATATGTTCGCAAATGATTCTATAACGTATAATGCCCGTAACTTTCATGGGCGGGATCAGATTGGCTTGATACATGTCTACGATCCCTCACATTCCTTTTAATGCAACCCTAATGATGTTTAAAACGGGTTTGATATGACTATCGTTTGATACTCGAGCGTTGACTGAATACTTAGCTATCGAGTCTGAAATGATGATTTATATGCATATGGTTTCTCACTACTCTGCTCGTGCTAGCTGTTATTATATCTTTCACCGAGTCCCGGGCCGGGTATGTATTCGTGCACAGTTCACTGCATTGTTCACCGAGTCCCTCGTTAGAGGGCCGGGTACGGTATATGATGATGTGATGATGGCGCCAGCCCACAGGATGGGCCGAGTATGATATACATGATGGAGACAGGATCTCCTCCACCGAGTCCCGAAAGGGCCGGGTACGTTATTCACCGAGTCCCTCGCACAGAGGGCACGTGCGTATATATATATATATATATATATATATATATGATGACATGATGACATGATGATACGATGATTCTACTCACCGAGTCCCTCACTAGAGGGCCGGGTACGGTATATATGTATATGATGACATGACGATATGATGATTTTATTTACCGCGCCCCTCACTAGAGGGCCGGGGCACGTTATATGCATATGTACATGATGATCATTTACTTATGTCCCTCACCCCATAATGGTACGGATATGATATTGATACGCATGATATATGTTTCGAGGCAAGTCTTATGATTTTTTATTGCTCCCTTATTTCGGTATGATTCCGTTTATTATATTTCATGTTTTACATGCTCGGTACATATTAAAATGTACCCCCCTCTCTTCAGCGATTGCGTTTTCATGCCACGTAGGTGCTTACGGATAGTAGAGTAGATATTAGCGAGTTGATGTTCGGTGGGTTGGCGAGCTCCCATTTCCTCCGGAGGCTTTGCCGAGTCGTGTTTATGTTATGGTATCTTGCTTATGTTAGAGACTTTGCAGACAGAGTCATGTATGTAACAAGTCAGTCTTGTAAGCGGCTCTGTAAGCCGATGTATCATTATGCATTATGTTACAGATTTGTTATGATTACAAATTTTATTTGATTTGAGAAAGACGAAAAGTATGTTTCTTTGAAAAGCTTACATTATGCATTCATGTCATGATTAAGAGGGCCAGCATGATTATGAGTATTACGAGTCGGCGGGTTCGCTCGGCCCTAAGTAGGGGTCGGGTGCCCATCATGCCCTATTGAAAATTAGGTGTGACAAATTGGTATCGAGCGGGATTCGTCCCTAGGGGTTGTACGCAAGTCGTGTCCCGAGAGAGTCTGGTTTATGGTGTGAAGCGCGCCACATTTATAAACAGGAGGCTACGGGGCATTTAGGATGGTCACTCTTCTTTCACATCTGAGATCGTGCCATAGAGCCAAGTCATAGGAAATGAGATTATTTATACTAACCGTTGATTTCAGCAGAAGAATGGCATCGACAGAAGAAAGTGACTGGCGATATTGGAAGTTACAGAGCACGCAGGTAAGCAAAGGTATGAAAGACATACGTTGGGTAAGGTACTGAAGTATGATCAAAATGTAAAGTTAAAGATTAAAAGGGGAAAGTAAACAAGAAAGTGTAACAGGTGCCGTTTGAGTTGGGCATACGAGGTATGTTTATCATTTTGCATCTTGTTGTTGATATTGGAAGCCTGTGTGGCTGTGATATGATATGATATATATATATATATATATATATATATATATATATATATATATATTGGACCCCGTGAGGCAATGTTGGTATTTCGCGTGCGAGTTTTGAGATAGTATCGATTACTGAGAGGAAGCTCGCCAAAATTTTTAAAATAAAGAGAATGAGATATATGTTTGTAATGTGTCTTGAAAGGTCATGCCAATAGTAATGATAAGATTTGATTAAGCTACGAGTATGGCTGATCTCGAGGAATAAGTTAACTGCTGAATTGATAAGCAGGGATGAAGTATAGGCGAGTTTATAGTTGGAAGAAGTAATAGTATGATTAAGACAAGAGTACGAGAGGAAAAGAATTGTGATGGATATGAATGTCGATAAGACGGACTCATGAAATATTAAGGATAAAGCCGATCGGAAGGGTAAAGGGTAAGAAGGGTTATATTATAGGATTGAGCACGAATAAGATATAATGTGAATATAATGAGGATTGTTGTGAAAATAAGTGAGGCCTAGTGAGAAAGTGGCCAAAGGCTATGATGGGATCTATGTAGCTAGAATATAAAGGCAAGTGTGAAACGGAAAAGCGAGCTATAGAACGAATACGGAAGGCTTATCAAGTTCTGTAGGGGAAGTTTGGAATAAAGGGTTATATAATAACGGAAATGATAGCGAGTGTAAGAAAAGAAAGGGTAATTGGAAGAGGAATAAGAAGAAAGCGAGATAACGATTGTAGTAAGAGACCATGACATGTGTAGCCAGGATACGAGTACTATAAGTGACGGGACTCGTGAAAGACCCGGTTATAGAAAAGATGAGAAACGAGGTAAAATGAGAAGCGAAATCAAGGCCGATAACCAAGTATTTGTAAGCAACGGCAATCAAGGTGTGTTCATCACCTTTGGGAATGGGAAGTCTAGGACGGAAAGTAGTCATGTCCATAGGCGAAAAGTGAATATTGAGGATTGAAAAGGGCTAAAATAGTAATTGTGGAGTCAGAAGGGTAAGAGACCCCTTCTAATTCGGAGGGAGATGTGTTATGGGAACGTTCCGAAATCTGTTAGGACTTCAACTTACTCCAGATTAGGTGATGAAGGTCATGCGGTGAGGTGGACGCGATTATACTGGCATTAAAGCATCTCGTATTTCATCAGAGTCCCAAGGTTAAGCGTCTTTGGAGTGCGAGAAAATTTTAGAATGGGTGACCCCCCTGGGAAGTTTTCTGAAAGTCTTACAAATTTAGACGTAAGAAGCAAATGAGAAGCTGGAGTAGCCGAAGGGGAATTAGAGTATACAGAGTAGGCGAAAACCTTAAGAGGTCGCATAGGACGAGGCAGGAAATAACCAAGAAGAGGAAGAAGGTGCATCACGGCTACAGAAGCGAGGGTAAGTTGAATAGCGTTTGGAAATATTTTGTAAGCAAGATAGTAAGAATTATATATGTACATAGGTATGTATATGATATCCCATACATGGCTATATGAGATGTGTGTATTCGGTAACCAAGGCCGTATATGGAATACATTAATCGGACAAGGGGAACCAAGTTCAAGTGAAAAGAAAATAAAGGGCACGAATGTTACAAGGTTGATGTTTGTTTTCACTACGAGTTAAGCTTGGAAAGTTCTAACACGATGGTATTTGGAAAAGAAAGAAAGTGAGTAGATGGAAGGCAAGGGGACCAAAATGTCAGAATAAAAGTGCCGCCTAATTGAGATTGGAAAAATCGAACATAGGGCAAAGTATAATCGGGTAATAGTATAAGTACACCCCTAAAGGGGGGAAGCGAGTGCAAGAAAAGCAAGTGTAAAAGAAGGCGATCCAACACTACATATATTTGATACGGATGCTCGGGCTACGGGTAAGATTCCTTGCCGAGACGAGTTAGTAAGATCTAACGATCGGCAAAAGGGGTAGAAGCTAGGATGGTAATTGAGATAGTGCTGAGAGTTAATTGTAGGGATCTTGAATGATATGACAATAGAAAGTGGAGATTTAAAAGAGAATACGACAAGGGAATGGTAACGAGTAACGTACAGAGACATTGTGGAAGACAACACTGCTATGCTGGGTTAGAGGTTAAGATGTGGACAATAGGGTCGTTCGCTAATAATACGGCGACCTATAAGTAGCAAAGAAGAAAAAAATAGGGAACCTCCTATAGTAAGGAGTGAGAACATCAGAGAAGTGAATAAAGAAAGGAAAAAGAGTATGACAGGATGGGCTACAAGCGAATTTTAGGACGGAAGGAATATGTGGAGCAGAGTAAACCAGGAGAAAGAAAGGTCGTGACTAAGATTGAATGTACTTTATACAAGTTGTACAAGAATAGGGATGCAACCTACGAGTATTGGTATGCTAAGAATGAGACTAAGTGAAAATTACTTGATAAGAAGAATAAAGACCTAGTAATGATGAGCGATTCACGAGATTTTGGGTGCAATAAGAAAAAGATGTGAAGATGGTTAAGTTCTAAACTACCGAGATAGAATTAGTACGGAGGACGGACAGGACATGACTATGGTTGAACCAAAATCTATTCATACCAGGATTTGTAAGTGAAAAGAGGCGAAGACAAAGTAAAACATAAGGATTAGTGAAGCCACGCTAAGGTATTTTTGGGCTAATTTGAGTACCTTGGCATATTTCTGAAAAGATTGTAACATAATATGGGGCAGGAAAGTTAAGAGCAAGATCTGAGCAAAGGGACGATAAGAGAGTTCGAATTAAGGGTAAAGAAATGGCACGAGATAATGTGCCTAGAATGTTACAAGTTGAGTAAAGGGAGATTATAAGACGATTTAAGCGAGATGATCAGAACTAGCTGGCTGCTAAAAAAGGGTGAATTGATGTGTCAAACTTCTTTCAGAATTATATACCCGATGATAGTTAAAGCAGGGATCGGCTATTAGGAGCTCAGAGACGACAGAAAGCATATGACGACCATCGGTGTCGACATTTAGAATGCCAGATTGGCGAGTGGGTATGCTTGAAGACATTACCCATGAAAGGTGTAATGAGATTCGACAAGAAGGAAAAGTTTAACCCGAGATATATTGGACCTTATTACATTGTTCGTAAGGTGAGAAGGTTGCGTACTAAAGACGTGGCTTTTGTTAAGGTACCGTGGTGGAATAATAACAGGAAAGAGATGACTTGTGAAGCGAAGAGGAGATGAAGGAGAAATATGATTGGTAGATGAGATTGCATGCTATGGTAATAAAGGAAACCCCCGAGATCCTTATAAGACCCTATGCAACTAGTTGAACATTCGAGGACAGATATCAAGGGGGGAAGGATGTTATATCCCGTATTTTGTACGTTGGGATATCCCGAGCTAGTTGTGATAAGTTAAGGACAAGACTATTTTGGAATATGAGGTGGAGACTTGTAACCTCCGATTTGGTTTTAGGGCACGAGTTGCTTGTGATTTCATTGGTGTGGAATATTAAGGAAGATTAGGGGTTAAAGTGAATTATGAAAAGTTAAATATTTCATGAAAATTTGGGGGTGGAAGTTGAAATAAAATTTCATGAAAAGCCAAAAAAAAAAGGCCAAGTGGCCGTGTGATGTGGTGGGCCATGGGCCACATGTGTTAATTATATAAGTAAGTGAAGATGACAAATTAATTTCATTATTCATCTTTCATCTTAGAAAATTCAAGAAGCTTGGAGAAAAAGAGAGAAGGGGCATTCGGCCATGGCTTGGCCGAAATCCTTGTCCAAAAACTTTGATCAAAAAAATATTTTCTTCTAGCTTTTCTACCAATTGGAAGGGCCTAATTAACATGGAGTGGTTGTTGGAGCAAGCGAAGCATCTATTCTTGCAAGGCTCAATCCTAGCCAAGCGAAGAAGTTAAGTGAAGAAGGTAAGGTTCAATCTTCTCTTTCATATGTTATGAATGATTTGTACATGTTGTAGTGTGCAAAAAGGGATGAAAATCATGAAATTTATGTATGTGATGTGTGCCGTATAGGGGCTGTTTTGGTAGGGTAAGATGAACAAATTTTACTTGGTATTTTGGTTGTTGTTGTTATGGATGGTTTGTGCATGTTGTAGTATGTGGAAATGAATGAAACTCATGAAATTAAGGTGTTGTTGTTGTGGCCGAATATGGGCTGATTTTGGTGTAGGCATGAGGAACTAAATTTATTTAGTATTTTTGGTTGTTGTTGTTGTGAATTATGTGATGAAAATGAAGGTATTGGATGCTACAAGTTGGAGTTGGAACCGTTTGTGAGCTAATGTAGAAGTTAGTATATTGATAATATGGTTTCTTGCATTTACATGAATGATAGTGTAATATGTGGTTGTTGGTATAGTTTATGAATTTGGAAGAAAGAAATGTATTGTTGTTGTTTCCATTAAAATTGGAAGGGTTCGGGAAGTGTTGCACAATGGTTGGGTTATTTTGAATTGATTGTTGATGTTGTTAGTATGGTTGTTGGTATTGTTGTTGATGATTTGGCCGAGTTGAATTCTCGGGGTTGTTGAGTTTATAGGGGAAATGCTGCCCAAATTTCTGTAGACAAAGTGCTTATGACTAATGTTTGGTGTCTAACGACGTTATTGTGATCTTGAAAGCCGAGACTTAAGTTTGGATTAGCTTAGGAAGCGGACGAGGTATGTAAAAAGCTTATCCTTTCTTTCTTTTGGCATGTCTTAGTTGTAAGTAGGCTATGATACGAGCCTCGGGGTAACTCTATTCTTAAGATCCAAGCATGTCTACGATTGTTGTCCACCTCTTGATGTTGGCACTCTTAATATGGTCGAATTATGGTCCTTAAGTCTTATGTATGATTGGATGTCAAATGTTGCAGAAAGAATTTTTGTTCGTAAAAGATTCTATGTCTAATAATGACCGTAGCTTTCATAGACGGAACCGGATTGCTTTGATATGTTCGCAAATGATTCTATATAACGTATAATGCTGCGTAACTTTCATGGGCGGGCTCGGATTGGCTTGATACATGTCTACGATCCCTCACATTCCTTTTAATGCAACCCTAATGATGTTTAAAACGGGTTTGATATGACTATCGTTTGATACTCGAGCGTTGACTTGACTACTTATCTATCGAGTCTGAAATGATGATTTATATGCATATGGTTTCTCACTATTCTGCTCGTTCTAGTTGTTATTATATCTTTCACCGAGTCCGGGCGGGTATGTATTCGTGCAAGTATTCTTTCACTGCATTATTCACCGAGTCCCTCGTTAGAGGGCCGGGTACGGTATATGATGATGTGATGATGGCGCCAGCCCACAGGATGGGCCAAGTATGATATACATGACGGAGACAGGATCTCCTCCACCGAGTCCCGAAAGGGGGTGACGTTATTCACCAAGTCCCTCGCAGGGGGCCGGGTATATATATATATATATATATATATATATATATATATATATATATATATATATATATATATATATATGATGACATGATGACATGATGATACGATGATTCTACTCACCGAGTCCCTCACTAGAACGGCACGGTATATATGTATATTGTCACACCCTAACCTTATTAGGGTGTAATGGGCACCCGACCCTTACACAGGGCCGAGCGAACCCTCGGACTCTTCTTGTACACAAAATCACTCCGGACTTTTTAAATCCAAACGGATAAAATACATAGCAAAATTTTCGAAATGTTCTTTCTCGTAGCTTTCAAATCGAACAAATTTATAATCGTACAAAATTCAATGCATAACACGGACGGACATATCGGTGACGAAGCTCTGCACGGCCGACAACCAACACCCACGACGCTGTCCGCAGTCTCTAACATACATCGAAAATCATAACAAACATACACGGCTTGGCGCCCTCTCGAGAGAATGGAGCTTGCCATCTGCGGAACACCATCTATAATAACTTCGGCTCATGCGGGGTACACGTGGCATGAACGCAACCCCCGAAAGACGAGGGGGTCGTACGGAAAATGTACCGAGCATGTAAGGCATGCAATACGAAAACGGAACCATAACCGAAACAATGGGGACTAAAAGATAAATGCATTAGTCAAAATACCAGACGCTTATTTCTCAGACACAAACCAGACATACCGTCCCATATACCGGAAGGAGTACGGAAGGTAAGTAGGTCAACGAGTACTAAAATGCTTATTTTACAATTACGGATCGCTGCGAAGAGGTACGAAAATACGACGCCGGTGATGTCGCACGTCGGACGGAGAGCGAACGCGTACGGAATGCTCGGACGAGGTCATATGCCGGACGAACTATCGAACGTACGAACTATATCGAACATACTCGTAATCGAGCTAGGCGTATTTAAGCATGTCGGACGGTTCGTAATCGAGTCGGACGTGCCGGAAGTATACCGCATGGATCCGTGAACAAAGCCGGACGTACGAAATATATCGAGACAGTTCGTAATCAAAATCGGAAGTATGGAGGCATAATAGGCGAGCCTCGTCAAAATCGAGAGATGCGAAGTCGACTTACAAAATCGTCATGAGTGTCGAGAATATCAAAATGCTTATTTTCGGACCACAGATTATGCATAAGAGATTATATATTACCATAAGCATATGCGATAACGCGGATCCGGCCCTCCGGTGAGGGACGCGGTAACGAACCCGCCTGTGATAAGGGACGCGGTTATAATCATCATATTC
>NW_026720494.1:0-10075 GCF_029784015.1 Lycium ferocissimum
ATTTCTGGCTTGTCATGTGACCATGTCACATGACTTAAATTAAAATTTTGTCCTTTTTCTATGCCTTGGCCGGCCACCCTCATGGGTTGGGCCTCAATTTTCTTTCCATTTTTGGGCCAATCCGGTTGGTCACGAGTTGGGCCTAGCCCACCGACCTTTCGACCTTAAGACGTCCATATCTCCTTGTACAGATGTCACCTGGGAACCCACGACCTATGGTTGGAAAGCTAATTCAATTATCTACAACTTCTATTTCTCGGTATTTTTCCAAATTCCAAACTTATAATACCGTTTTGCCCCTCGAAGTCAGGTCACTGAAAACGTTTTCTTAAGAATATTCGTTTGAGGGTTTTCCACTTTGATTTGACCCAAGGGTCCTTCATGAGTTGTGTTCAACTTTACATATATAATTCATATGACTTCTCAGATGTTCCAAAAATATCTCGACGTGTGGGCCCCACCTCGGCAAATAACCCGACGTTCAAAAGTACGGGATATAACATTTTCAGGCACCGGAGGAGGAGAAAGAGTACTTTGATAAGTTGGACCGCCGAAATCATCGATCGGTAATCAAATGGTCAGCACAATAATTGCCCACCCGAGATAGACGGGTGACTAAACAGAGCCCGAAGATTGTCAAGGGTACACTCAATCAGGAAGCTAGATTCTGATGGCACCTAATGAGGTACAGACTGTTAGTGACCCAGAATGACAATACACTCACAGTTGCTCAGGCAATCGGCATTGCAGTAATAATGAGTCGGTATCCAGTGAACATGGGTCGTATGATAGTGGATGAAATTAGACGGAGAGCACCCGTACCTATGACCTCATTGGCATTCCCATGCCTTATCCGGGCCGCGTGCGACGAGCTCGTGTCGGCGGCGCATTCCGGACTCGGAACAATGTATCAAAAATAAGAAGTTTGGAGATTGGCGGAAGGGTAAAAAGCGGGGATGCACCGGAGTTATTTGTGGTCCCGCCTGCGGCAAACACGTAGGCTCCGCCCCGAGTCGGTTTGGCGGCTATGGGTGATGCGATTCCCTGCGATCGCCGCGGCACAGGGGGCGGGCGACATGTTGCTACGGCTCGAGCCCGTGCGCGACCGGCCCGAAAGCGGTTAGCCAAGGGGCGTGGTGCCCGCTCGTTGATCCGCAACCACCTCCCCGACCCCCGCCCCCGCCACTTGCGGGTCCCACCACGTCACCCTCGTTCCACCGCGGCACAATCAGCTGATTTGTTCACCTTTTCGCGAGCCGGGGCTTGAGAGTTAGCCTTCGCACACTAAAGGTCGAGAAACAAATTGAGGTAATCATACAACAACTAAAGCCACGGATAACCAAGCAAATCAACATTGCCCGAGAGAAGCTGCGGAGGAATATGCTCGGTCTCGCGAGGTGTTCCAATCACGATTGACGGGCTCGAGACGAGGCCGTTTGCTTTGGAGCGATCAAAGGCGCAGAAGTGTTCGACCACGTTTACGCACGGAATTGGCGACACTCGAGGCCGAATCGAGGCGCTCGGCGCGCGAGCGAGCGGAGGACCTTGCTTTGGCACCGCCCACTAACTTGGATATTGACATCCCGGTCCAAAACTTACTCGACTCTGAGGATGAAGGAGAGAAAGGAGATAAGACGCAGGGGAAACGGCCACTAGATGCCGTAGTTGAGGATGTGCGTACGAGAGTAACACGAGCGTCGCGCAAACGGAGAGAGATATGGTGCGAGGCGCCACCTTGAACTCGGCTAGCGCGACAACTACCCGCATCCACCGGGTGCGTCGGGCGGCGGATCCCGCAGGCACGCTTGTGCTGCGTATCCGAGGCGCCCGAGTCCCCGAGCTCGGGGAACATAGTGCCTAGGGCACCCAGGTATCCCTCTCCATTTTTCTTATTGTACTTAGAGTTGATGCATTAGGGACATTGCATGATTTTAAATTGGGGGGTGGGGGTAGATGCTCATATTATTTGTTGTACATACTTGTGTAGGAACCTCCTCGGCTTTTCTTTGCCCGAGTTCTTTTCCTGAGGGGTTTTATTCTGTTGAAACTGGCATGGTTAGGATGTTGTTTAGATTACGTAGAGTAGTTTTGACTTAGTTGGTATTGTTCTGTAATTAATGGCATGTTGTGATCGTGTGATGAAAATGTTGGACCCCTCGAAAGTTTGACAAATGCATACTTAGAATGATCATTGGTTGACATGAGCGATTCTTTATATGACATTACAATTGTTGGGGTGTTGTGTGCGATAACCGACTACTTAGGAGGTCACAATTGTGAAAGTAATTGTCCTTATGCCAATGTGTGTGTGAGTCGTTCTTTTAGTTATGTCTATGCATGTATAATCTAGAACTTGCCCTATTGGTCGTGTTTGAACCGAAAGTTAGTTGGTTGTGAGATGATCTTAGGCTTTCTTTGTATAACGAGTCACTTTGCCTAAATAAGCCGTGCTCAAAGTCGCAAATACCCCTAGTTTCCCCGAGCCTTTTGACCTTTTTCTTGGCTAGCCAAATATGAAACCTCACCCGTTTTGCAATGTATCCATCTTCGCACCGTTTCCTCCTTGATGCTTACTAAGATGAGGCAAAATGCCTAAGTTGGGGGTAAATTAAATGTGGAGTAGATGTTAAAAACATAAGTCGGGGGTGGTGGAGTTTTGCTAGTGTGAATTTGATGTGGTAGTTGCATTATTTAAAAAAAAAAAAAAAAAAGAGAGCAAAATCAAGATCAGAAAAGGGCAACACCAAAAAGATCTACAAGTTGGATAGGAATAAAACCACGTCGAAAAGAGGTGAATTGAAGTGAAGAGAGGTGTAGTGTTCGGAGGGGAAGTCATCGATATCCAAAAGTATCCTACCGTCCCTAAGCTTTACATTACAAGCCAAAACAAGTCCTAATGTGATCACAACCGAACGAGCCTAGGGTGAAAACATAGAAAATAAGGGCAAGCCTATAGTATTTGCATGTGTAGATACGAAATTCTTTGTGAGTGTGAGTGTTTTTTCTCTTCTCGTTTGTCTTCGTCCCATTCTTGTTGTATATGTGTGTTGGGACATTTGTTGGTCTATGTAAGGGCATAAGGATGAAACTCGAGCAAATTGAATTGACTGCCTAACATAGCGATTGTATGCATCATAATATGCTCGACAAGGTGATGTCATACATTGAAGCCTCGTTGTTAATCATAGCGTTCTTGGGATGTGTATGTCGTTTGGAAAGCGGAAAAAGGAAGGGGCTCCTTGAAAAAACATGCATGCCGGTAGTTCAGAGTCAAAACCAATGGAGACACTATTGCTCTATGATATCTAGATGTTAGTTGAGTCTTAGTTGTGTCCACTACTTGCTCGAGGACAAGCAAATACTTTAAGTTGGGGGTGTTGATGTGCCGGGAAATTATGGCACATCTGACACTCTTTTACGAGAGTTATACTTGTTTTTAGGCAAGTATGTGTTGTTTTGATGTGTTTTTGACATGTTTCGTAAATCCTAGTTCGGTTCAAGGAGTGAAGTTGCAGAAAAAAATTGCACCGATGTTTACGTTTCACGGTCCGTAGAAAGTTTCACTTGACCGTATTTCCGTTCGTATAAAGAGGTGGCCACTAAGCGTAATGTCTCAAAGGACGGTCGAACCACGACACTTATATACGGACCGTGCAACATTATACGGCCGTATAAGTTGAGAGGAAGATAATTGAAGAGACTTTTCACGAGCAAAGATCGTACGAGCCGTATAACATTACACGGACCGTGGAAGGCCGGTCCCGTATTATTTACGAAGAAGCCAGGAAGGTCGTGGAAGCCTTGTACGGTCCGTGGAAATTTGTACGGACCGTATAAGTGCCGCCTGGGACCTAAGTGCAAATTCTGTAATTTTACGTGTTGAAACCTATAAATAGTCCGTTGTAGGGTTTTTATTATTATCAGTTCTCATATTTTTAGCTTTTGACTTGGAACATTAAATACTCTCTAGTTTTTGAAGGTTTAAAACATCAATTCAAGCATTCTCAATTCCTCTTTTCTTCCAAAGTAAGCAATTATGATTTCTTCAAATTCTTGTTTCTTGTTCTTTGTCATGAGTAGCTAATTTCCCTTACTAGGGTTGTGCACCCAATTGGTGGGTGTTTTGTGATTGGGTTGTGATTGATATACAAATAATGGATTATTAGGGTTTGTTTATTCTTCATTCTTCATTCATAATTAATGGTTGCAAACATTGATTAACGCCATAACCCTTGATTTATTTGGGAAAATAATTAGGGTTGGTAAGAATGAACAACAAGAACTCAAAGCTTTAAACTTTGTTTAATAAATTCACTTAGGAATAAGAAGAATTTACTTGGCATGATTAATCGTTCTTCATAGTTACTTTCTTATATTTGGGAAAATCATAGAAAGAAATAATCTTTATTTATTGGGAAATAGTAGAGATTCATATAGGGATTAAATGCATTCATATAATGATCCATTAGATGTATATCAAGATCAATGCCCATGATCATACACTCTATCTAACGGGGACACAACCTTAGTTTATTTTACCATAAAATTCACAACCACGAATATTTAGCAATTAGTTACTAAAACACCCAACTTTTACCAAAACCATCGGATTAAGACATTAGACCTAAACATAGCATTCTACGAATTTAGTACCCTTTTTCACGCCCTATTCCCCGTGGATTCGACCCCAACCTTGTTGGGTTACTATATTTGACAACGTCCGCGTTATACCATTAATAGGTGTAATTTGAGCGTATCAATAGTCTACGACAATTGGGAAGGCTCTTTCAAGACATTGCCGAGATACATGACGGCTCTACAACACTTCAACCACCCGGTTCGTTGTTGAATGGAAACTCAAATTGAAGCTGGTGTGCCCGATAATATTTTTGAGTTTGTGTTTTGGGCATTCAAACCATGCATTGATGGTTTTGCTCATTGTCGGCCAATAATATCAATAGATGGAACATATGTGTATAGGGTATATGACATAAAGTCGCTAATTGTAGTTGGAATGGATGCAAATGGAGCTATATTCCCTCTAGCTTCGCGATTCTATAGCTAACGAGAGCACTAATACGTGGGGTCTGTTTGAACTACTTGAGGCAACACGTTATTCGGGATCGTATAAGCATATGTGTTATATCGTATTGAAATGCTAGCATATTGAACAATATGTTTAATTTGCATGGGTGGCAGCCGCCCTTTGCCTACCATCGTTATTGTTTAAGGTATTTGAAGGCAAACTTCCAAAAGGCATATCGAAGCCCAGCACTTTGCAATTGGATGTGGGCGGCTGCAACAGAGCATCAGGGAGAAGTTTCACCGTGACGGAGATTATTAGGCGGGCGGATGAGGAAGCCTTCCAACGTTGAATACAATTGATAAAGACAAATGGAGATTACACCAGGATGAAGGTAGGCGTTGGGGGATACTGACAACAAACAACTCTGAGTCATTCAATGGCTTGTTGAAATCTCGTACGGGACTACTCGTCACCGCAACGGTGAGAATGACTTTTAAGTAGGCTGTGGAGCCGTTCGTCACTACATCAAAAGAGGCCAAAGGACTTGCGGCAGACGGTCTAAAATGGATGCCAAAACCGTCACAATTGCTCGAGTATCACAAATTTAAGGCTCAAAGAATACGATCCGATGGAGTACCACTATGTAGCGCATAGTTGAACTCACAACAAGTGTGCGCAAGGTAACGAGGTAACGTCCACACAATTTGCGAGATTCCAAGAACATGCACGTGGCAAGTGACAATCATATCACATGCGATGTTCTCATGCCTTCAAGTGTTTTATCACAATAGGAAAGAACGCCTCCACGTACGTGGCTAAGGAATATACAGTTGAATATTATGCAAAAACGTATGCTGGAAGGTTTTACCCACTTGGTAGTGAGAGATATTGGCCACCGGATCCATTTTCCATGGTTGCAAATAAAGCATTTATCCGTAAATTCAAAAGGAAAACATACTCATGTATTCCTAATGAATGGATGTTCCACCCGGGAGATACACTCGAAAATGCTCATTTTGCAATTATGTTGGTCATGATAAGCGCAAGTGTGACTTACGACATGGTGGTCAAAATGCATCTCGCGGTGGAAGTACCTCTCGTGGCGGAGGAAACTTTCGTGGTGGTGGCAGATCTAGTGGTGGTGGCACATCTCGCGGTGGTGGCGGAAGATCAACTCAAGGGCATGTGTAGGCTCATGTATTTTAAGTTTTTTCTTTCTTTGCTGATTGTATTTTAACAAGTTTGGGTTCCAAATTAATGAACAAGTTTAAGAGTTTTCATATTGTTAAGAATGATGCAATTTAATTATTTTGAGATTGGTATGAATGATGCAATTTTGACTAAAAAATAACACGCTTTAAATCGAAATCCTAAAACATAAATAACTTAAAGCTAAACAAAAATGGACTTTGAAAGACTTTTCAACCACTAAAACGACAATCCGGGTTTTGCTTATCCTTGATGTATTGAGCCTACCTTATTAATCGCACAAAAATAAGTAGGGTCCTATATAAAATATTAAAGTTTCGGAGTCCCTAAGCATGATTAATCTATGGCTAAAGTACATAAAAAAAAATGTAAAGAAAGAGGCGTTTAACCAAAAAAAGAAAAAAAAAATGGGGGACCTCCTTTAACGCAGTAATTTACTGCGTTAAAGGTACTTTAGTAACATTTTTTTTATTGGGGTCTTTTGGTTCAAAAGGTTTTTTTTTGGGTCATTTTGGGTCCGGGCTCCATAAAAGGATTAAAGGAGCTGTGACATCTCAACAGGCAATGTTTTGGGCGGGACCTGGAAATTTTATTCTTGATTTACATTATTAAATGCCTATGATTGCATATGTAGAGGAAAGACACTAGTTGGGAAGATATTTAGGATTCTTAATTCTTGGTGGAAATCATTCTTCATCTTATACAAAAGCTTCCCACCTACTAGAAATGGAATTAAAATATTATATACAGATAAATTCAGACACAAATAAATGTAAGATATATGTCTTGTATAAACACAAAGGATTAGGCAAGCCTACGATTCCTAGTTGGTTAATGAGCTAACTTGATACCTCTCAACTAACATAACTTTAATTATAGTAAGGCATACTTATCTTTCCTCCCAAGACACAATGAACAAAATCTTGATCATGAGTACACATATAGGCAAACAGCATAGACCCCATCTCAAACAAAGACGAAAAGATAACTTGTCTTTGTCATTTGAGATAATTTAGGTCCCAAGAAGCAGAAAACAATGACCTTTCAACCATATTCACCTATTCCAATAGCAATATTTATCATATTTTAAGTATTTAATTAATGAAAGCAAGAAGGAAGCTGGAATTAAGAGAAGATGAAGAAGATGAATCTGTTACTGAAGAAGTGCAAGACTTTGTCAAGGCAACTAGGAAGAAGCTCATCTTATAGTAGTTTAAGGTCAAAGTCTACAAGAGAAGATTTTTGGAATGTGGAATCTCAAGATAATAAAGAGGATTATGAGACTATTCTTGTTGGCAACTCAAGAAGGAGATATGTGATAAAATCCAAATATTTGAGCCATCCACTATTGAATGCTCTAATAGAGAAATCAAAGCAGAAACATGGGGAGAAAGATCATCTTTCAGTTAAGTGTGAAGTTGTGCTTTTTGATCATCTTCTCTGGTTGCTTGAAAATGCTGACCCCAACAACCTGAATTCTGATTCTTTGGAGGAATTGGCCGATCTATATGTTGTTTAATTTGAATATTTTTCAATAATATTCAATCTTCTTTTTTTCATTCTCTAGTCAAAAATATGTTTTAGCTCTAGTATTTTTTCATGTAACTAGTAGTAATAAATGTTAAGGAGTGACTATCTCTCATAAAAATGAGAAGGATCATAGTTTCCTATTATATGTTTATTTTTTCCTTGCTTACAACTTTCATCATTCTTTATTCAAGTTGCTGATTTCCGATGTAAGAATTATAGATCAATAAAGTCATTGTGCTTGGTAAATTGTGAATGTGGTATTGGTTTAAGGAAATTCCACCATCTAAGAGCGGTGATTGAATGGATATGATCCCTCCACTTTTAATAAGAGTTAGAGGTCTTGAATACTATTCGTCCGAATGAAAAGAGTCATCATAGTGAGTGCTTTTTCTCCGTTAATGGATCTTGCGGTGCTATGAATCCAAATTATGAATGTTGTTCATATTGATTTAAGAAAAAGGACATACATCACTAAGGGTTGTGGTGAATTGATATATCCTTAACTAGAAATTCCCGATTTGAATCATGTGAATGAAAAAAAGTCACATCTTTCCTTTTTAATGGATCGTATGAAACGCAAATCTATAATCAAAAATGACCAAGTGAATATCAAAACCCATATAGAAAAAAAAAAAAAAAAAAAGGAAAAAATGAAAAGGACAAGCAAAAAGGAAAGGAGATACCAAACCAAAGTCTATCTTAATGCACTAAAGCATAAGTTAAAACGTTTGTAAAGATTTCTTAATGGGGAAATTTATATTCTGATGTTAAACATCTACGCCATTCTTCCAAGGGAGTGACATTAAAAATAAAATAAAAATATTTAAATTAAAAACTTATTAAAAAAAATAACTGCCCGAGTATAATCGCTACAAAGTGGAGTATGGGAAATTAAAGACTTACTAATTATATAAAATGTGACATTCTCTTAGAAATTGGTTGAAAAAAACATATAATACATAAAATTAAACAAAACCCCATCTCGAAAAAATAAACAATTTTTTGCACGGATTGCCCTTCTTTTGGGGTGGCTTAAATTTTGCCCTCATATTTGTGTTAACAGTTTTATACTTCGCTTGGATACGCCGAGGTTCGAGTTCGAACCCCAGGATTCGAGCATAAATAAAAAATAATTTCGCGAAGACAGCAGTCAGGGAGAGTGTATCTGGGATCCAAAGATACAATCTCTTAAGGAAAAACCAAAGTTATGCGGAGAAATACTTTGCCTTGAGACATTTTTTTTTTTTTTTTAACTTTTCAAGGCACGCTTTAGTTAAGGCATACTTTTGGTTATGCCTTAATTAAAATTATACCCATAAGGCATAGTTCATGGAAAATTTTTGCCTCATAAGGCAAAACTAAATTATGCCATGAGGAAAAGTATGCTTACTCCGCATAACTTTAGTTTTCAGCAAGGAAGTTATGCGGAGATGCGTACTTTCTTGTACATTTTTTTTTTTTTTTTTTTATAACTTTAAAGGCACACCCTTAGTTAAGGCATACTTATTATGCCTTAATTAAAAAGTATGCCCCATAAGGCATAGTTCTCTACAGCAAAAATTTTGCCCATACAAGAAAACTAACAGGTTTCGTGAAAGTGAGCTTCTCCTAAGATAATCTCTTAGTTTTTCCTTATGTTACAGTTTTATAAGACTTTGCCTCGAGACATTTTTTTTTTTTTTTAACTTTAGTTAAGGCATACTTTGGTTGCGTTTTCCACTAAAACCGCCCTACAAGGCATACTCCCTATGAAAAGTTTTGCCCCATAAGTAAAACTAATCATGCCCTCCGCATAATCCTTTGTTTTTCCTTAAAAGTTATGCCGGAGGGGGAAAACTTTGCCTTGAGACATTTTTTTTTTTTTAAATCCCCACATTGGATATTTTTAACATCTTAATTAAAACCCTTCCCCCAAAAGCGAAAAATTTGGGAAGAGTTTTGCCCCAAAAGGCATAACAAAACCATGCCTTGGGGAAAAAGTTAGCCCCCTCCGATAACTTTATTTTTCCCCTTAAGGAAGTTGTTTTGGGGGCGACACCCCCTCCACCCCCCCCCGGAAATTATTTTTTATTTTAGTTGAAAAGGGGTTCGAACCCAAACCCCGTGATTAAATTTTTGGGCCCAAAACTTAAAGACTACAAAAAACCCCGAAAATTTAAAGACCGCAAAAAAGGGAAAAAAAAAAATTTTAAAAAAGAAAAGCAGGGGAATTGAAAAGGCCCAAAAATAAAAAAAAAAAGAGAGAAAAAAAGGGTTTTTGGGCCTGAAATTAAAATTTTTCCATAAAAGGGTCAAATGGTTCTAAAAGGC
>NW_026720495.1:0-10287 GCF_029784015.1 Lycium ferocissimum
ATAAGGGGAAAGGAAAATTCTTAAACATGGAAAAGATTAAAATTTAGAAAGGGACCCGGAGGGAATGGGAAGTTGGGTTTTTTTCCCCTGGGGTTTAAATACTCTGGTATTCCTTTCTCTTTTTTTTTCTCATATTTTTAAACCCCCTGTTTTTGAAATTTTATGGGGTTTCTTTAAAAATAAAAAGGGAAGCAAGTGGGTTTACTCAAAAACAACCATTCTTCCTCCCGGCTTCCTTTCTATTCTCACTCTCATCCAACTGATAATTTGGATAGCCCTTTTCCTTTGGGTTTAGGAATCCGTAATTCTTAAAGGGAAAAAATCAAACTTCTTATGGGAGAAAATTTACAAAAAAAAGCTCATGAAAGGGGAAGAAAGAACTTCTTTGGGGCCCCCTTTTTCTATGGAACGGTTCAATTTTGGGCGGTCTGGCAATTCACTGCGCTTAAAAAAAACGGTAAAAGAACCATACCCTGTTGACGTGCCCCTGTCCCTTAATCATCGATCGTTCTTTCAGTATTAATGATCAAAGGGATATGCGGATACCTTTGTCATTCTAATCTTATGTTCCAACGGTATTTTTTATTGTTAAAAGTATATTCTTTCCATCTTTCTAGGAAATATTTCCAAAATACCACGCGTTTTCATCGGACTTTTTAGGGCCTTCCCCTTTTTTTATTTTCCCCCCAACAAGGGTTGCAAAAGACAAAAAAATTTTTTTAAAAAAACCTTCGCTAAATTAAAAAAACCTCCCGGTTGAAAACACCCCAGACCCTCTTCATTCACTAAAAAAAAAAATTTATTAAAAAAGAAAATTCGAAAAAAATTATTGATCCTTTGGGGAAAAAATTGGTTTTTCTGAATCAACATTTTACCCCCAAAACATGTCCATTTTTTTACCCAAATTTCCAAAACAATCTGCCAATCTTTTTGAATTTTTTTCCGCCCTGTCAAATTTTTAGCTTCCCCCCCGTAAAAATAGGTAGGGCAAGATAAAATTTTATTCCGGGGGAAGGGTGTTTGGGCCAAAGAGTTTCCCCGGCAAAGGGGGAAACGGGGGGGGAAAACAAAAAAGGCGCTCGGCAAGGCATCCCGGGGTGCAGTTGGCTCTATTTTAAAAAATTATCATTCTATCGGATACAAAAAGCCCTGAATCTAACCCCCATTCCACCTTATGGGGAAATTGGGCGGAAGTATGCCTTATTTAAAGAAATTTCCCATTTTTATATCTCCATCTTCTCCCAATATTAAATTTCCCAAAATTTGGGCCTTTTTTTTTAAAGGCTACCTATGTTTTTAATTTTAACAATTTCATTTTTTTTCTGACTTTTCAAAGGGCCTTCCATTAGCCCAAAAGGAATTAGTACTAAGCCTTTTCAAAGAAACCCGGGTTTTAAAAATTAAGGGCCATAACTTTCATCCCACCAGGAATCCCTTTTTTAGAAAAATGAACTGAATAATTTATGGTGAATCAAATCTTTTGGGAAAAATTGGGTTTTATCCGGTTTAACTTTTATTTTCACCCCTTTTAAGACCAGTTTTCCTTGAAAATTTTTCCCCCAACTGAGTTTTGGGCCGGACAGAATTTGGGTGAGGAAACATTAATTAGGTGCCCCGGGGAAATTTTAACCGGAAGGGTATACGCCAAAAAAGAATTTTCAGGGGCCCGGGTTTTGAAGCAGTCCAACCCCTTCCAATGAATTCCCTTTTTCCGGGGGCGAAAGCGTCTGCTGATCCTAACCCTGAAATTGGGGAAGTAATCTGATAATGCCTGTAACATGGTAATTGAACCTTTTAAAAATTAATCAAGAGGCAACACTGATTTAGTGAATTATGTTAAGACTTTGAGTTAGAACCCAAATTCTTTAACCTTGGCAAATAAGGAATTTGGGAAATTTTAAAGGGACCAAGTCGGTGATAACTGAATTCAAATCTAAGGTTCATTTCTAAAGTGGCTAACAGTTTCGATTTAGCAATTTTTTATTCTAATTTTCACCAATTAACAAGAACCTTGTAATACATTAACAATTAGAACCCGAAAAATTAAAAAGATTAGACAGAAGAAAGAGAATTGAAAATTCCCAAAAGATTCCCAACCTTAAAAAATTGGCACTTTGGTTTTCTCTTAAATTCAAAGCCGAATTTGAAAAAGAACAAATTCAAAATCCCCCAATTTAATCCCATCCTTATCTCCGGCAAAAAGTTTCAAAAAATTGAAATCCCAAAGGGGCCCTTTTTCTTCGAAGGCCCAGATAAAAAAATATTGCAAAGGTAAAAGCCCTGTTGGAAGGCTCTGCTGCCTCTCCATAATTAAGGGCAGTAAACCTTCCTTCGTTCCGGCCTAGGCGAATGAAAATTCTTATTAAAATCCGGCGGGAAAAAGAAAAAAAAATACCCCCTCAATAGTTCAAAAGAAAACGAATAAAATTTTCTCAATTAATTCGCTTTAAAAAATAAAAGTTTCATTCATAATCATCATTTACCCTCAATTTTAGGAGGGATTTGGGAAATGCAATTTGAAATGAAAAGGGCCCCTTTTTGGGGTAAAAGAAAAATTTCCCTTTTTTTTTTTTTTTTTTTTTTTTTTTTTTTTTTTTTTTTTTTTTTTTTTTTTTTTTTTTTTTTTTTTTTTTTTTTTTTTTAAAAAAAAAAAAAAAAAAAAAAAAAAAAAAAAAAAAAAAAAAAAAAAAAAAAAAACATCTTTCTAGTATAGGAGGTTTCTAGTCCCAATCTCTTTTAAATTGGTTTTTACTATAATTGATTAAGATCTAAAACAAACTAATATCTAGAAATTCATGGAGACATCAGTAATATGTATGAAACTGAAACCCTATGGCAGAACGAATACAACGTTCAATTAAATTCAAACAAAGAATTCGAAAAAAGAAAGCCAGAGTTCCGGATCTTGCGCACTAGTTCGATTTCAAACGTACATTCCTTCTTCATGAAGCAGAGGAGCTTCTTTCTTTGCTATGCCTGCCATACCAAAAAGATCAATAACGCGCTTGCCTTCCTGAAAAGGGCATTCCATCAGATTGATTCCCCGCAAACTGCCGGTCGACTACGGCAGAAATCTGAAAAGGAGGAAAGAAACTCGACTCTAAAACGCTCTCTCCCCCCAAAGAAGGGGCACGAAACTCTTTGATTCGTTTGACGGGGGGGAAGTACTAATTAATAATTACCTATATCGCGAAGCTGCTCTAACTTTAGCGCGCACTTTTAAATGAATCAATTTCCCCTTTAGTGGTCGCTTACCGCGACATTTAATTCTTCTATTTCAATCCCGTCAGTGGAAGACGGAAAATAAGATTTGATTTAAGAGCCGGCAGGCAGTCTAAATAGTTCCCGCAGTTAAAATCCAAATGAAAAACTTTTTTTAAGTCCAATCGGAAAGATGGATTTACAGTTGTTCAGGGGTATGGAGTAATATTCATTTTATAGTGCACTTTCCCTTTTATCTCCCAAAAAGTCAGTATATGGGAACCACCAGTATTTTCCCCATTGCCAAGGATATAAGGTCTATCTTGCAATGGACAATTACTTGCTATTACTCCTTTTAATAGCTGATCTATTTTCTTTATGCTAGACAGAGGAACCGACTCGTTCCTTCCTTGCGGGGGACGAATCCCGGCCCGAAATTTTGGTTTCGTTGGGGGGGATCCAAAAGGGTTTTATACCCCATGCTAATTTTTTCCCCCGGGTATGCCTTTAAAAGTCCTCCCCTTTTTTGTTGACATCTATATTAAAGGAATGGGCCCGTTGCAACAATCATGTTCTTCGGCAGTTTTTAATTTTGGTTTTAATCAAGGGCGGAAAAAAAGTTCATGGAAAAGGGAGCCTCCTTTTAGGCCTAATTCCAAAAAATCACTTTAAACTCTTTCCCCCCCGTCGGGTCATGCTTGGAAATAAAAAGGGTTTCCTCTACAGTCAATTTTGGAAAAAACCCTCATCTTTTAGGCCCACCTAACCCAAAATTTCTTTAATTTGGGAAAGAAAGAAAAAGAAAACATATATTCTTGGTTTAAAAGGGAATAGAAAAAGGGGAAAAAGGTGATGATGGATAAGGATATACCTCCAAATTATTTGCTGTATTTAAAATTGGGCAAAAGTTTTTTCCCGACCTTTTTTAAAACTTCCCCCCAATATCTTCGGGTTGTTTTCCCCCCTTAAGGGCAAAAGGGGAATTTTTACCCTTCCTCTTTCCCCTTTGGGGGAAACTGCTTTAAATTTTCATGCCAAAATGGGGAAACTACCTTTTAAAATGCCTTGACAAAAGGGGGGGGGAAACAAAAATCTTTACCTTTTAAAAGCGGAAAAAAACCAAATTTAAATGGCGAAATAAATTTAAAACATATATCAACAATTTATTCTTTGAAAACATTTCTGAAATAAAATTGGTTAAAAAAAAAAATACCTTTTTGGGGAGGGTTATTTTTTATCAGCAATTATTATCATCCTCTACCTCTATATCAATTTGGAAAAATTTTTTTCCTTAAATAAACTTGAACCATGAGGGCCCAAAACCGGGTTCCAGCAATCTGCATGGAAAACTGGAAAAGACAATGACAAATCCTCAAATTTTATCTTGTCTAAGATGCTCCATTAATATGACCAAATTCAGGTTGCTCTATCCCTTTTAAAAGGTGTTAGGGTTATTTTTTAATTGGATAAAAAGACAACAAAAATCGCCTAAATCTTTCTGTTTAAACATCCCCTATGGAAACTCGAGACTCTTTAAATTGTAATTTCTTTAACCCATTTTTCCCAAAATTTTTTTTTGTTTCCAAAATGGTTTGTTTTTTATTCTAAATCCTTTACTGTTAATACATAATTAACTTAAAAACCAAAATGTTCCCCCTCTTTCTAAGTTTTTAAAATGGGAAAATTTTTTTCCCCCAAATTTAAAAGAAGGGTCCAGGATTTAATCTTTTCCGCCCTTTTAACAGTGGAAGGAGATCCCGGCAAAAGGGTGGGGCCCTTTTTAACATCTCAAAATTATCTTTCATTGCTTTTTTCCGGGGCTTCTGCCCCCGGGGAAATGGTGATCCCCTTAAACCCCAAAACCAACTTTCCCGGGCCTTGTGGGGAAACTCTTCACCATCAGAAAATGTTTCTTTCAACCTTGGAAAAAAAGTAAAATTTTACTCAAAAAGCCGGGGATTTTCCAGCCAGCGTTAAAAACTGCCGTAAAATTAAACTTGAAAAATTTGGGCCCTTTCCCCTGGATTTGGGGCAAAAAAAAGAACAAAAAGGGTTCTTTAGAAACTATAAACGCATACTAAGCCCCAAACGCAGCAGAAAAAAAAGGGGGGAAAACGTTCAGCCCAAAAGGGAGGGAAATCAAAAGGGTTAAATTTTACGTATAAAAATGTGAGTGTGCTTCGGGGGAAAACGAAAAAAACCCCAAGTCAATAAAAAGGAAAACCAAACACAAAGGCCCCAAAATTTTCGGTCCCCCCTCCCATCCTCCCGTTCATTCTTCTTCATTTTATCATTTTTTGTGTTTTCTATTCCCGGTCCCAAAACCCCCTTTTTAAAAACCCCTTCCCTCTCCTTTGGGGAAAGGGCTCTGTTTAACCCTGGGCCCCCGAACCCCGTCATAATGCCCCCGTCTTTTTTTTGAACAAGCCTTCAAACCAAATTTTGGGGCCTTTTTTGGTTTAAAAATAATGACCCGGCGGGATTTGAAAGCGGGGCCCCCACTACTAATTTAATTTTCCCTCGATTCTTTTTCAATGGCCCCCTTCTTTTAACCTTTTCAATGATCGAACTTTAAAAATTTAAGGGGCCATTTTTTGGGAACTGAAAAAAGGAGAGGTTTTGGGAAAATTGGAAAAAGGAAAGTCATTTTGCTTGGTCCATTAACCTGGTTTTAATACCCAATCAAAAAACTTTTCAAACGTATATAAAAAGATGAAAATCCCCCGAAAAAAGGGACCGGGAAACAGCTGATTTTCCGGGAAACCCCGGAAAATTGCCCCTCATTCGGGTCACCAACTTCACTTGCTTCAGGGTTCAATTTAACTTTCAATCCGGGCTCTACGAAGGAAGGGGAAAAGGTTAGGGCGAATTTTGATTTTTTTCCTGTATTTTTTCGATGAAAAACAGTCTCTTTTTTCCATTTCCCCCCCCTATCCCAAAAAGATCAAAAAAAGGGGGGCAGACTCTTATTCCCCTGTTTAAACTCTTCCCTCTGCCTGGCTCGTTTCCCCTGTGAAAAAGGGTTTTGGGAAACCCCGGAGAAAGAAGGGGGGCCCGGCTCCTTTTCAACAGCCTCCTCCCCTCCCCCCTGGGTGTGCCCCGTTCCGGGCGGATGGGGGTGGAAATTTCCCCGCCTCTGGGCCTGGACGGGGTTGCTCTGTAGGGGGGTTTGGGGTAGGGGATTAGGCACTTCTGGCCCCCCTTTTGGGCTACTGGATCCCTCCGGGGGCAAACCTTTCATGAGAACCCAACGCAGTTCTTTGAATCAAGGTTTGAAAATTCTTTTAGATATCAAAATCGAAACCGGGGAAAAAAATGGATCTATCTTTCGCCTCTTTTTACTAATCCCAAAATGGATTTCCCATGGGGTTGGGAGCCCCGTTTTGGGCCCGGGAAATTTTTTTGGGCCCGGGGCGAGGGGAGCTCGGGCCTTTTTTCCCCCTTTCCCATCTTTTTTCCCGGCCCTTAAGCGCTGCCCCTTTTTCTTCTTGGGCTTCGGTGGAAAATTCCCCTTTTGGGTTTTCACATCGGATTCATTGATTTTCCGCCCCCCAAAGAGATGGAAAGTAACCCCCCATTTAGGACTTTTTTGGGGCCCCTTTATCTTTTTGAATCAGACCCCCGCTGCGTCTTCCAACAACCCCCCAAACGATGCGCGCCCCGGGGGTCTATTAGACCCGGGGCCCCCAACCGGTTGGTTCCCTTGTAACCTTCTGCCAAATATTGTGAGACGAAGATCGACCCCTTTTAAACGATTCCCATCCGTGTCGGCCCCAAAAGTAAATGCACCCCGGAAACCGCCCCTTTTCCCCTTTTCCGGGGTGCCCCCCAACCCATAAAATCCCCACTGGGGAAGGGAAACCCCAAAAAAAGCGGCGAAAACAAATAGAATTTGCTTTTTTGGGGAATTTCGGTTTTAAACCAAAAATGGAAAATAAAAAAAAATAGGAAATTTATTTTTAATAAACGCAAATCAACTATATATTTAGGAGGGTTTCCCCAATCTTAAAAAAATTTGCGAAATGCATCTATCGTCTTGTCATAAATAAAGATACCAATTAGTAATTTATTAATTCTTTCATGGGCCCGAGGGGCTACAAAACCAAATTTTACTAAATCTTTTTTCTTTCGTTTGGGAAGGGGGCCAAATACTCCCAAATCTGGGAAGGAAAAAAGAGAGTAATCCGCTCCCTAAAACCATTAGGAAAGTAAAATTTGGAAAAAGAAAATTTAAAGGGAATGGAAAATGCCTTAACCCCAATGGGAAAAATTTCATTACCGAGTCAAAAATGGGTCCGAAAAGAAAAGGGAACTTTTTGGGGAGGTAGATGGGCCCCAAGGAAATTTGCCGCTGGGGTTTCCCCGGAAAAAGGGAAAGAGTTTTCAACGAAAAAAATGCTCTAAAGCGTTTAAAGCCCAAATTTTCTCTACTTTATATCCCAAAAATCCCCCTCTCGGCTTTACGCTGCCTAGCAAGGGGCGTGGTTTTCTGGGGTGGATTCTCTCTTTGTAAAGATGCCGAACCTGCTGTGCCCCCCGAGGGGGGGGCCCTGGACCCCCTTTCCTTTTAGTTGTTGGGGTTCCAGCCGGGGAAAATTTTGGGTTGAAAGGGCGGAGAACTATCCCAAAGGGCGGAACGAGGAGGGGAATACCTTTCCCCTCAAAAACGTGTTCCCTTGGGCCAAACCTCCCGGCCTTCTTCTTTTTTGATAAAAAACGATCTCCAAAAAGGAAGAATTTACCCCCCATTCAAATTTTAAGATTTTAAAAAACCGGACTTTTCCCTTTTTAAACTCTTGACTTTTACAAACCCCCCATCCAAAATTGGGTTTCTTTAAAAAAAAAAGTAAAGACGTTCATCGAAAAAGGGAATAAAAGGGAAGGGAAAACCATCAATCCCCTTTTTTTCCACCTCATCACTTTTAATTCAAGGGAAACCCTTTCCCGGAGGCAACTTATCCATTTTATGTGACTTCTTTTGTTTTGGGCGGGAAAATACCCAAACAACAACCGGGGAAAGGGCCCTTTTTGGGAAAACCTCTGGTTTGTCTTTAAAACAATCCATCCCGGGAAATGGGTTTTCGTTCCCCTTTTTCAAGTATAAGCAAACCCCCCCTTTGTTGGGGTCTTTGAAAGAAAAGGGAAAAAAGAGGCTCCTGGGGCGCCCTTTTGGGGGAAATTGTCCCCGGGAAATTCCCGGTTTTTGGGCGGGTGTTCCTGGGCCAAAAACCACCTTCCGGATATCTTTTTTTTTTCCCGGGGGTTTTTGGGGCTCTCCCAGACCGTCCAATGTCCCCTTTTTTCTCCCGCCGGCGTGGTATTTTCTTTTTCTGTGGGTTTTCCGGGGTGTTCGCCCGGGCCGAGCGGGGGGCCCCTTTTTGGCCACTCAACAGTTTCCCAAAGGGGTGACAACACTCGAAGCGGGGCTTGTACATGGTCTCAACGCCCTTAATATGAGCACCCTCAAACCCCGGCCCCCCGGGGCCGGCCAAACGCGGTTTAAGCCCGCCTAAAACCCCATAAATCCCCGGAAAGGAAGCTAAACTTGGAAAAAAAAGGAAATAGCGGGAAAAAAAAATTTATTTAAAAAACCCCCGGGCCCCCCCCCACCCCGTGGGTTCCCCCTAATCCCAAAACCCCTTTTTCCCCCCCAAAACCCCCCCCGGGGGAAAAATTTTAAAAGGGGAAATTTCCCAAAAAGGGGTTTTTGGTTTTGGGGGGGAAAAAAAGGGGGGGGGGGGGGGGTTTTTTTTTGGAAAAGGGGGTTTTTAAACCCTTTTTTAAACCCAAAAAAAAAGGGGGGCCCCCAAAAAAACCCAAAAAAAACCCCCCCCTTTTTTTGGGGAAAAAAGGGGGCCCCCCCCCCGGGGAAAAGGGGTTTAAATTTCCCCCCCAAAACCCCCTTTTTGGGGGTTTTTTTTGGTTTTTGGGGCCCCTTTCCCCCTTTTTTTGCCCAAAATTTTTTTTCCCCGGGGGGGTTTCCCTTTTTTTCCGGGAAACCCCCCCCGGGGGAAAGGGGGGGTTTTGGGGACAATTCCAAAAAAACCCCCCCCCCCGGGGGGGAAGGGGCCCCCCCCCCCAAAATTGGGAATTTCCCCCCCCCGGGCCCCCCTCGAAAATTTTCCCAAATACCCATTTCCCCTTCCCAACCCCCAAAAAAACCCAAAAGGGCCCCCAAAAAAAAAAAGCCCAAATTTGAAGAAAAAATTCCCCAAAAAAAAATAAATTTTTTTCCCCCCCCCCCCCCCGGGAAAAGGGGGCCCAAAAAATTTTCCCCCCCAAAAATTTTAAACCCCCTTTTCCCCCCCAAATTTTTCCCCCCCCGGGAAAAAAATTTTTCCCCCCCCCCAACCGGGCCCCAAAGGGGGGGGACTTTAAATTGGGGTTTCCCCAAAAAAAAAAAGGGGGGGGGGAAAAAAAAAAAAAAATTTTTTAAATTTTTTTTTGGGGGAAAAAAATTTTTTTCCCCCAAAAAAAAATTTTTGGGGGGGAAAAAAACCCCGGAAAAATCCCCTTTGGGCCCCCTTTTTTCCCCCCCCAAAAAAACCCCCCAACCCAAAATTTTGGGGAAAGGGGCCCCCCCCCCCCAAAAATTTTTTTTTTGGGAAAGGGGAAAATTTTTTTTTAAAAAAAAATTTAAAAAACCCCCCCTTTTTTTAAACCCTTTCCCCCCCCCGGGCCCCAAAACCCAAAAAAAAGGGGGTTTTTAAAATTTTTCCCCAAAAAATTTTTTTTTTTTTAAAAAAAATTTTTTTTTCCCCCCCCCTTTTTTTTCCCCCCCCCGGGGGGGAAAAAAAAAAACCAAAAACCCCCCGGGGCCCCCCTTTTTTGGGGGAAAAAAAAAAAAAACCAAAAAAAAAAACCCCCAAAAAAAAACCCCCCCAAAAATTCCCCCTTTTTAAAACCGGGGGGCCCAAAGGGGCCCCCCCCGGGGGAAAAAAAACCCCCCAAAACCCCCTTTTTTTCCCCCCCCCCCCCTTCCGGCCTGGGGTTCCCTTTTTAAAACCCGGCCCCCTTTTTTTCCCCCCCCCAAAAAAACCCCCGGGCCCCCCCCCCAAATTTTTTTTAAGGGGTTTCCCCTTTTTT
>NW_026720496.1:0-9940 GCF_029784015.1 Lycium ferocissimum
AATTCCATAATCTTCATGCCACTCGAACCACTATAACATGTGAACCTATTCCATAACATAAAACATAGAATTCTTACCTTTTTCTTCAAACTTCCACTTGCCAACACAAGCACTTTCTTACCAAAAATTCTATACCATGTTGAAGAGCATCTTGAACTTATTAAGAATTCAACAAGGGGATGAATTTTTAAACCAAGGATTTAGGCTCAAGAATTTTTTCCTTTTTCTTTCTCTCTTTTTCTCCTTATGGCCGAAAGGCCTCATCTCTTTTCTTTCTTGATTTTTCTTTGTTTTTCTTGAAGTTTCTAAGGATCATGGTCTTTATATAATTAATTAGACATGTGCAAAATATTAAAAATTCCTTGGTGGGCTTGGCCATGTGGCCGGCCATCCCCAAGCATTTTGGGCCTCAATTTCTTTTGTTATTTTGAGCCCAATTTGCCATGGATCATATTTTTGCAATTCCCGAAATAAATTTCCAAAATTCCAATTTTGCCCTTAACCTTCCTCGATAATTCCGCACTAATGTTTCCATAGCCAACATATTCATAGTAGTAAGGTCCAAATATGGCCTTATTTCTTACAAGCAAAAATTATTCCAAACCTTCCAAATGTGCAAAAATGCCGGATATAACAGTCATGACCCTGTTTTATGTTTTCCCGTGATGTTATCCTTGATTGACAGTCTCGCCTTATAATTGTTCCTTCAAGGTGAGCGGGGGCGATCACGATTATCCATAATGTGATCGGAGGTTACCGACCTTACGTCACTCCGATAGGTTGTAGTTTTCACTTGGGGCTCTCATCACTTTATTTTTTACATATGATTTATTTTATGACACCGTGCCGTCCGACGGGCGCTGGCGGACACCACTGCTTGCGGTGGGCGAGATTATACCCCGGACGCGGGAGGCCTTGTCACGACCCAACTAGGGGCCGTGACGGGAACCCGATACTTGTACCGAGCACCCCTTACTTACCATGTTACCTGTACCTCTTGCTTGATCGTATAAACGATTGCCACTTTTTTTTTTTTTTTTTTCCTCAAACTAAGCA
Organism: Lycium ferocissimum; assembly: GCF_029784015.1. Taxonomy (NCBI): domain Eukaryota; kingdom Viridiplantae; phylum Streptophyta; class Magnoliopsida; order Solanales; family Solanaceae; genus Lycium; species Lycium ferocissimum. Next base: position 1,057 of record NW_026720496.1, read on the forward strand.
TTAACAATTAGCAGCGTCATTATAAACATAGACCAGCTAGCTTTGCTATCGCTTCATACAACGGCATTAAGATGCCAAGATACCACATATTTGCTTGTACATAACCGATCGAACATATACGTACGAGCCTCTGAGACATAGTACACTTATACATAGAAAGGGCCTAGTCTTTGTCTGCCCGAGAATATATACACAAAAGAGTACCACGGGAGTGAGGCTCCGGAACAACCGGAGCGTTGTCGAGTGCGGCCGGTGGAGCTTCTAGGATCAAATCCTTTGTCCGCCGACACCGCGCGGCATGAAACGCGAGCCGCCCACAAGAAGGGGCGTCGACGAATAGTGTACCGAGTATGCAAGGCATGAATAGTAATATGCGAGAACATAAATCATGCTTAGTGACATAAAAGAATTACAACTCAAGTCTGGGGTAGAAACATAACTTTTTTGTACAATAAGTGCCCTTGGGCGAAGCCGTGCTTTCTTAGCTTTCTTACTCATTTATATATCTATACACATGCATACATAAAAATGGAAAATATAATATTGCCGAGGCGTCGGCGGTAACGATCCATTTGACCATAAATATGCACATCCCGCGTCCGGCATCCGCGTCCGGGACGATATCAAGTCATGTAATGCCAACTGATCAGGTGGATATGCGTATATAACGCTCTGCCATTACCTCCATTTTCCCCGTAACTTTATAAAAATTCCATGCATAAATATCGGCGTCTATAGCGCCCATGAATATATGAAAATTCCATGAATAAATATCGGCGTCTATAGCGCCCATAAATATATGAAAATTCCATGAATAAATATATATCAGCGTCTATAGCGCTCTGACTCTGCTATTATATAATATACTTATACCATGTTCATTTATTAGCGCGCATATAGCGCTCTGATTCTGTTATCATTATCGTCGTAGAAGTATTCTCATTAAAGTAGTTACAACACTTATTGTTTAATAATCAAGGCACTAAAGAAAACCTGAGAACAGTGGGCCCACCTCGAGTCAAATGAGGTGGCGTACTCAACTTACCTATAATACGTGTCGTGACGTTACTTATGAAGGCCTCAGGGTAATCGGGTCTTATTCTTGCACGTTCTAGAATATTTAGACACTTCTTTCCCAATTCAAGTACTTTTAGTTCAATCTTACTGAATGAATAGTACCTATTTTCAATCGCGGATTTCTAGAGTTAGGAAAGTCCCCGAGGCGCGAAATCAAACCTATACGTCTAGGACATGCCAAGAAAGGAAGGTAAAGTCTTACATACCTCTTTCTGCTTCTTTAGCTATTCCGAATTCACGTCGCAATCTCGTCAAAATCTGCAAATTGGTCATGTTTACCAAAACTCTCATTAGGATCCTTAGAGTTAGAATCTTAAGGAAACACTTGGCTACCGAAATTTCGGCAGCACTTCCTCCTAAATATACCATCCTCAACATTCAACATAGCCAAATTCTTAACAATCACAATCCGGGAATTCAAACCCGGCCAAACTATTAACCATAATTCCAACAACAACACTAACAATTCCATACTCAATCAATTTACTACTTCTTCCAAAAACTTTCCAACTTCAATGAAAATAATAACAACCTCATAATCTACATTCCAACAACACCATACTAATCATATTGTCTTCCATGCATACAAGAACATTACATTCCATTCATATGGCTTCTAACACGAGTCTCTATTACCATGACTTCATTAACAACATAGAGTCCACAACATAACAACAACTAACACTAGATAAAATAACTAAAACATGATTCCCACCTATATATATACACGGCCAACTACTACTTTGCATAACCACAACCAACACAACTTCACTTCTTAACCATTAAATCCTTGCTTTACATTATAGAGCTTACCATAACAACAAATACAATGTTAAATAAAGTTAGTTCACAACACCCTTTCATGGCCCCTACCATTCGGCCAACCCACTCCATGCACATATTTTTTCATGAATTTCCATAGTTTCTACACTCAACAACATTAACTAACACACAACACAACACAACACACAATACATACACACACACACGGCCTACCCTTGTAGTCACGGCCACACACACACTTGCACTTCCTTCACATAATTTTCATCCATCTTTCATGCACCACAACATGCATACACACTCATAACATATAAAAGAGGAATTAAACCTTACCTTCTTCCTTAATTCTTCAACCTAGCCCAAAGTTGTAACTTCAAGAACTTGTGTTTCCTTGCTCCAATGATTATCCCACCTTGTTAGGGACCCTTTACTTAGGAGGAAATGATTTTTGAAAAATTTTTGCAATTTTTTTCTTGGAAATTTCCTTATGGCCGAAAGGCCTTGTTTCTCTTTCTCCTTCTTTTTGTTCTTGTTTTTCCTTGAAATTTCTAGAAAATTATGGAGCAAGGATGACTTGGTCATCCATTTATTGACCAAATTTTATTCCAAAATGGGCTTGGACCCTATACTTGGCCGGTTGGGCCTTCCAATTTTCCAAAAAAATTCTTTCAAGCCCACTTTGTATTCTTGGCAAATTCTTGTAATTCATGAAACCTTTTCCAATTTCCAATTTTACCCTTCGTCTTCCTCCATATTTTCACGAGTCGTATTGCGAATCTCCCTTTGTGTCCTTGACCTTCCTCACTAATTCCACTTCTAATTCTTTTCATAAGCAACTCATATGCCTAACAAAATAAAATGTGGCCTTGTTTATCGTCTTCCCGCGATTGTCTTGAATTATCCGATTGCATAAAATGCGGGATATAACATCCTCCCCCTTTAAAACATTCGTCCTCGAATGTTAAACCGACCTCAAGGAGTGCATTATAATACTTCGGGGAGGTCTCCTTCGTAGATATCTCACATATCGCTCAACATATCCACCTTAGGTCCGACATGTCTTCCTTCGCTACTCTAGTCCGTCCCGCCACATGACTTTCATAGGGTTTCTAACCACTCCACACACTGTAATTTACACTGGGCTACCTAATTTTACATTCGTCTCTTATTCCCCCCGTTTATGACTTTATCAGTATATTTCCCAGGGGGGTCACCCATCGTGAAATTGCTCTCACCCTAGCACGCTTAACTTTGAAACTTTAATGCATTTCCGCGTCTTAGCGTTAGTATTTCCGTCGTCGCTCCCTCGTACTACTTATATCCCATAATACGGAACGAGTTGGGGTCTTAGTAGTTTTCAAATCGCCCACGTACACATCTTTTCCTTTATTCACAATTCTGCCTCCCGCAATCTCTAGTATTCATTCTTACCTGTTCGTATGGCTACTTTTCATCTTAATTTCCGAATTCTTAATATATTCAACAATACATAGGCGGCGTGGATAAGATAAAATCCGAATCAACTGACACACATATCATAAAAGGTGCCGAAAAAGTACCTGTGGCCGCGTCTGTGGAAGGCTCAGGGTCCTGTCGCCCTGTCAGTGCATATAGGCGGTGGGGAGGGCCGGCTGAGCTGGATGCTCCTCCTCTACCTCGGCCGCGTCCCGCCGAAGCTCGGGGAAGTCTCGTCGGGAGGGCGTACGGTCGACGATGAACCAACCGCGGACCCGGCGGGCCGGGCTTGGTCTCCCTCATACCTCGGTGGGCAATCACGCATCCGATGGCCAACCCGCCCGCAAGTATAGCGAGGTGCACACGGCTCGCGAGACACTCTCCGCAGCGTGGCCTACCGCATCTCGCGCACCGCGGCGGGGGGTGGCATCATTCTCGCTAGAATCGGCTCTATTCCGGGGCTCGCAAGAACCGAGGAGGTGCACCGTGCGCCGCCCATTGGCCCGAATACCTAAATTGCTCCCGTGCCTCGTCCCCCTATACTCGCTTTCCGCCCCGGGAAATCCGCCCTTTTTCCGGAGCCTCGATCCGGATAGCGCTCTTCTCCGCGTGGTCGGCGCCGTTCCTCCGGGTTTTGGGCATGAGCACCGGATACGGGCGATAGTCATTCCATCCCGAGTGAAGGCATCGTGCACTCCTTAATGATATGTGGCCCCAACCCACTCACAAATCGATGTATATGATCCCCCATATCAGCGATCATAGCTGGGGCATACCTGGCCAGCGAATTAAAGCGGAGGCTGTATTCCCTAACGCTCATATTTCCTTGCTTGAGGTTTAAGAACATATCAGCTCGAGCTCGCCGGACCTCCGGCGGTAAGAAATGTCGCAGAAATGCCTCAGTAAATTCCTGCCAAACCGGGGGAGGGGCATTTGCTCCCCTTGAGGATCTCCAACTATCATACCACAGGACTGCTACATCCCGCAATCTGTACGATGCCAATTCCACTGACTCCGTGTCTGAAGCATGTATAATCCTCAGTGTCCTCAGCGTCTCGTCTATGAAATTCTGCGGGTCCTCCTCTGGTTTTGACCCATAAAACTCCGGAGGTCTTAGGGCGATGAAATCACGGGCCCTAGCACTTACTGTCCTGTCTCCCGGGTCCGTATCTTGCCGCTGAGCCTGTGCGGCAACTAACTGAGTCAATAGCTGGATGGCCTCTCGCCACCGCCGGCCCGGGCCGGCGTGTCTCGCCCTCCTGGGCTGCCCTAGCTTTCTTCTTCGGCGGCATTACTGAAACCATAGCATAGGATTAGGAAAAGAATATAGAATCCTGGTAGCATAGCTCTATCGCACGATTTCAGAATACAAAGAAGGTCATGTTTCCTAAATGCCCTGTAGCCTCCTGTTTATAAGTGTGGCGCGCAACACACCATAACCAAGACTCTCTCGGACACGGCTCGTAGACAAACCCCTAGGACCGCCTGCTCGTATGCCACTTCGTCACGACCCAACTAGGGGCCGTGACGGGAACCCGATACTTGTACCGAGCACCCCTTACTTACCATGTTACCTGTACCTCTTAGCCAGCCGTATAAACAGTGCCACTTTTTTTTTTTTTTCCTCAAACTAAGCATTAACAATTAGCAGCGTCATTATAAACATAGACCAGCTAGCTTTGCTATCGCTTCATACAACGGCATTAAGATGCCAAGATACCACATATTTAACTGTACATAACTGACTGAACATATCTGTCTACGAGCCTCTAGACATAGTACACTTATACATAGAAAGGGCCTAGTCTTTGTCCTGCCCGAGAATATATACACAAAAGAGTACCACGGGAGTGAGGCTCCGGAACAACTGGAGCGCTGTCGAGTGCGGCTGGTGGAGCTTCTAGGGATCAAATCCGCCTGTCTGCTGACCTGCGCGGCATGAAACGCAGCGCCCACAAGAAGGGGCGTCAGTACGAATAGTGTACCGAGTATGCAAGGCATGAATAGTAATATGCGAGAACATAAATCATGCTTAGTGACATAAAAGAATTACAACTCAAGTCCTGGGGTAGAAACATAACCTGTACAATAAGTGCCCTTGGGCAGAAGCCGTGCTTTCTTAGCTTTCCTTACTCATTTATATATCTATACACATGCATACATAAAAATGGAAAATATAATATTGCCGAGGCGTCGGCAGCCGATCCATTTGACCATAAATATGCACATCCCGCGTCCGGGCATCCCGCGTCCGGGACGATATCAAGTCATGTAATGCCAACCGATCGGTGGATATGCGTATATAACGCCCGCCATTACCTCCATTTTCCCCGTAACTTTATAAAAATTCCATGCATAAATATCGGCGTCTATAGCGCCCATGAATATATGAAAATTCCATGAATAAATATCGGCGTCTATAGCGCCCATAAATATATGAAAATTCCATGAATAAATATATATCGGCGTCTATAGCGCTCGACTCGCTATTATATAATATACTTATACCATGTTCATTTATTAGCGCGCATATAGCGCTCTGATTCTGTTATCATTATCGTCGTAGAAGTATTCTCATTAAAGTAGTTACAACACTTATTGTTTAATAATCAAGGCACTAAAGAAAACCTGAGAACAGTGGGCCCACCTCGAGTCAAATGAGGTGGCGTACTCAACTTACCTATAATACGTGTCGTGACGTTACTTATGAAGGCCTCAGGGTAATCGGGTCTTATTCTTGCACGTTCTAGAATATTTAGACACTTCTTTCCCAATTCAAGTACTTTTAGTTCAATCTTCGAATGAATAGTACCTATTTTCAATCGCGGATTTCTAGAGTTAGGAAAGTCCCCGAGGCGCGAAATCAAACCTATACGTCTAAGACATGCCAAGAAAGGAAGGGAAACCTTACATACCTCTTTCCGCTTCTTTAGCTATTCCGAATTCACGTCGCAATCTCGTCAAAATCTGCAAATTGGTCATGTTTACCAAAACTCTCATTAGGATCCTTAGAGTTAGAATCTTAAGGAAACACTTGGCTACCGAAATTTCGGCAGCACTTCCTCTGTAAATATACCATCCTCAACATTCAACATAGCCAAATTCTTAACAACCACAATCCGGGAATTCAAACCCGGCCAAACTATTAACCATAATTCCAACAACAACACTAACAATTCCATACTCAATCAATTTACTACTTCTTCCAAAAACTTTCCAACTTCAATGAAAATAATAACAACCTCATAATCTACATTCCAACAACACCATACTAATCATATTGTCTTCCATGCATACAAGAACATTACATTCCATTCATATGGCTTCTAACACGAGTCTCTATTACCATGACTTCATTAACAACATAGAGTCCACAACATAACAACAACTAACACTAGATAAAATAACTAAAACATGATTCCCACCTATATATATACACGGCCAACTACTACTTTGCATAACCACAACCAACACAACTTCACTTCTTAACCATTAAATCCTTGCTTTACATTATAGAGCTTACCATAACAACAAATACAATGTTAAATAAAGTTAGTTCACAACACCCTTTCATGGCCCCTACCATTCGGCCAACCCACTCCATGCACATATTTTTTCATGAATTTCCATAGTTTCTACACTCAACAACATTAACTAACACACAACACAACACAACACACAATACATACACACACACACGGCCTACCCTTGTAGGTCACGGCCACACACACACTTGCACTTCCTTCACATAATTTTCATCCATCTTTCATGCACCACAACATGCATACACACTCATAACATATAAAAGAGGAATTAAACCTTACCTTCTTCCTTAATTCTTCAACCTAGCCCAAAGTTGTAACTTCAAGAACTTGTGTTTCCTTGCTCCAATGATTATCCCACCTTGTTAGGGACCCTTTACTTAGGAGGAAATGATTTTTGAAAAATTTTTTGCAATTTTTTTCTTGGAAATTTCCTTATGGCCGAAAGGCCTTGTTTCTTTTCTCCTTCTTTTTGTTCTTGTTTTTCCTTGAAATTTCTAGAAAATTATGGAGCAAGGATGACTTGGTCATCCATTTATTGACCAAATTTTATTCCAAAATGGGCTTGGACCCTATACTTGGCCGGTTGGGCCTTCCAATTTTCCAAAAAAAATTCTTTCAAGCCCACTTTGTATTCTTGGCAAATTCTTGTAATTCATGAAACCTTTTCCAATTTCCAATTTTACCCTTCGTCTTCCTCCATATTTTCACGAGTCGTATTGCGAATCTCCTTTGTGTCCTTGACCTTCCTCACTAATTCACTTCTAATTCTTTTCATAAGCAACTCATATGCCTAACAAAATAAAATGTGGCCTTGTTTATCGTCTTCCCGCGATTGTCTTGAATTATCCGATTGCATAAAATGCGGGATATAACGGGCACCGGACGGGGAGCTTATCGCGTTCCTATATGGACGGGCAATTATACACCGATCTACGTGGTCGGGCGGTTTACTTACAGATATTTACATATTTTTTTAAAGCTAGCATGCATGGCATCCGCCCCAAGGGCACTCGGATGATTACTCCTTTATTCCATGATGCCTTCGAGAAAGCGTTGCACCGTACCTATATGGTCGGGCGGAGTCCACCGCACCTATATGGTCGGGCGATTATACACACCGCACCTACACGGTCGGGCGGTTTACTTACAGTATCTATATAGTAACTCCAAAAGGTAAACTAACTTGCACAATATCTTTCATGGTAGACAAACGAAGTACGGGTTATATCACTCTCCTATGATGTGTTTTATGTTCTATTATGATTTCGTGATATTATTCATGCCTTACATACTCGGTACATTACTCGTGCGCGCCCCTTTTGTGGCGGCGCGTTTCATCGCGCGGTACACTCGGACAAGTAAGAGCTATGGCAGGAGACGTTCCGGCGGGTTGGTAGACTCGCATTTGTACAGGTCTTTGCCGGGTCGGATTATATGTCTTTGTGCAGGTTGTTCGAAATTAGAGACTTTGCGGAGACGAGTCGTGGGTTTAGTGTGTCGAGTTTTGAAAATGGTTCCACGAGCCGATGTGTTTTTATTATACATTATATTACGAGCCACTTATGTTTCTGATTGTGTTTTAACTTGAAACGACAAAAGATTTTGAAAGTTTTACTATGTATTTTATTTTTGTTTAATCTAAGAATCCAAAGAAAGTATGTATGTAATAAGAGTCGGCGGGTTCGCTCGGCTCCCGAATATGGGAGTCGGGTGCCCATCACCTAGTAGGATTGGGGTGTGACAAAGTGGTATCAGAGAAGGTCGGTCCAAGGGTTGTACGCAAAGTCGTGTCCCGGTGAGTCCTGTTTATGGGTGTGAGGCGGCCACGTTTTATAAACGATGGTACAACGGGGCATCAGGAATTGTTGACCTTCCTTACGTTCTAAGATCGTGCGATAGAGCCAAGTCATAAGAAAATGAAGTTCCTTATATAAGCCAGGCGTACGACGAGAGAAGGCAAAGCGATGCTATGAAAGGCCATAGAGGAAGGGGAAAAAAAAACGGTTTTAGGCAAAGTGAATGCGTCG
>NW_026720497.1:0-10087 GCF_029784015.1 Lycium ferocissimum
CTTGATTCACTTATTTGATGTTGTTGATCCTCAAATATCCTTGAAAACTTGTGTAATAATTGTAGAGAGAGATTCTAGAGAGAAGTGGTGTAGTGTAGAAATGAAATAAAATAAGTCTTGGTCCTCATATTTAATGAATTCGAAATCTGAGCTGAGGTGAACAGTGGTCGTCCATGGAGGTTTACGGTCCGTATTCCACTTTACGGACCGTCCCTCACGGTCGTCTTTAACCTTAAGCAGAACCAGAAACCTTGGCAGCATGCATGGTGATTTACGACCATGGTTTACGGGCCGTATTTCACTTTACGGTCCGTCCACTGTGTCGTATTTAACCATTTCTCCACCGAGTAAAGTTTAAACCTTTGCATGCCATTTTACGACTGGCTATTTACGGACCGTATTCCACTTTACGGTCCGTATTTGACTTCACGACCATTGTGCGCTTTTGCCAACTTTCAACTTTTCACATTTCTAGACTTTTTATTCTATTCATTCCCATCCATTTACTTACATTGCCCATGAAATATTATACACTCGCACTCCTCGCTCTCATCACTAGTTCGTCCAATTGCGTACCAACGGGAAATTTTCCAAGGTGTAACATCTACAGACCTCTAAGAGTAACGACAGTATCATATGACGGGACAGGGCCCCGCCGTACCCCTGGATAAACATATATATACATCAGAGGATCAGTACAAAAAGTCTAGGCTCCGGGACAAAGGAGCACTCCAAGATAGCTTGTTATATCCCGTATTTTGCACGTTGGAATATTTTAAGTTGGATTGCGACAAGTTGTGGATAAGACTTTTAATTTCCGATTTTGTTTTTGTTTTAATGCACAAGTTGCATATTCATCTTTTCATTGGTATGGAGTGTTAAGGGTAAATTTGGAATAAGGAAAAGTTTGGGATGTTGAATAAGTTATGCAGATTGTATGGAGTTTTGGACATATCCAGGTATGCAAATAAAGAGATCGGTGTATAAAAGTTTTAGGTCTCGAAATAATTTCCGCGGATAAACGGATCAAGCATAAATCTGGTGGTCGGTCTGCTACGATCGCTACGGACTTCGGCGGTATATAAAGGGCTTAACCCCTCATTTTCAATATAAAAAAATCAGACCAAAAACATTCCAAATATTCTAGAAAATTCCCCCAACCTTCCACCACTAACTTTTAGCCCGAAACCGAGGTATAATTCTCAAATTTCGGTCCGGACGAGCGATAGTTGCGGCTTTTCAACCGCGTATTGAGGCTTTGTGGGCTTAAGTTCAAGGTGGAGGAGTAAATATATAGCATTATTATCGAGGGAAAGGTATGAATCTCTTTCTATTTGTGCTAATATTAGTTAGTATGTTTTGATTGTGGTAGTGTGAGGAAAAGAATGAAAATCATCTTTAGGGGTGTGTTGGGTGTTGGCCGAATGGCCCCTTTGTGTGGGTTGAGAATGAACGAATTGTCGCTAGTATTTTTCTTGTCGTCGTCATGGATTTTATGAAGAAAGAATGCAAGTTTAATGACTCAAAATAATGTTATGTTGGTTATGGGATGATTTGGAAGTTTATGCGAATTTTATGTAATTTTTATACTTATGAGAATTGCCTTGTTAATGTGCGAATTAATGGTGTAAATTATGAATTTGGAAGGGAAGAATGTGTTTGGTGTTGTTCTCGGTTTGGAGACAATTTCGGGTGAGTTGGGATATGGTTTTGGTTGTTTGGAAAATTGTGTGAATTGTTTAAAGCGTTCTTGAATATTGTCCGTATGGTTGTGGATTAGTAATCGAACGTATAAATGTTGATATTGGTTTGAATGTAAGTGATGGAAGTAAGTATGTCGGAACATTATGAATGTTGTGAAGTTATGTAAAAAGAGCTACTAATGTTAGAAATGCATTTTGAATTGATTGCTGATGTTGTAGTTTGGTTGTTGGTGTTGTTGTTGTTGAAATTGGCGAGTTGAAATCTCGGGGTTGGTGTATTTACGGGGGAAATGCTTTAATTTTCTCAGAATTTGGTATTCGTTTGGAATCGGGTCCCTAAATGCTCTTAGATAATATTTGATTCTTAATGGCATATTGTAGAGCTTGGGAAGTTCGCGACGTAAGATTGGATTAGCTTCGAGAATAGACGAGGTATGTAAGGCTTACCCTTTCTTTCTCTTGGCATGTCCTAGACGGGATTAAGGTCGACACGATTTTTGTGCCTCGGGGTAACTCCATTCTTAAGTTTCGAGTATGTTTGTGATTCGTATTTGTTTTGATGTTGGTATCCTTAGCATGGTCGTCGTGTTTCGTATGTTTTTGATATGATTGAGTTTGAAATGTTGTGTAAACGATTCTTATTTGTTTCTTGATATTCGTATCCTTAATGCGGTCGAGTTATGATCCTTATGACTTTTGTATGATTAAATTTTCAAGGTTGCAAAAGAGTTTTGTTTTCAAAAGAGATTTGTTCTTAAACGATTTCGAAACTACGAACGCCCGTAACTTTCAAGGAAGGGCTCGGATCGCTTTGATACTTTCGCAAATGACTTTATGACGAGTAATGACTTAAATTTTCATAGGCGGGCCCGATTGGGTTGACGCTCGTCCGTGGGTCCCGCGACCTTCTATGTTGGTTCTAATGACCTATTTTCGAAAGAATCCGATCTGACTATCTCTCGACCCCCGAGTATGATTACTTATTTATCTGTTGAGTTTGAAATAAGAATTTTTATGCTTATGACTTTGATACGTGAATATGGTTTCGGAAGTTCGGTTTGATATATTCCCGAGTGATATTCGGAAGGAAATCTGATTTGACTACTGTTTTGGCTTACAAATGATGGTTCGTTTGATTAACCTATTAAGTCTTTGAAAATATTTTAAACTGTATTTGGTTACTTGTGATTCTGCTCGTGCATTTTGTTGTTACATTTTTCGCCGAGTCCCGGGCGTTGATGTGATATTGTCCGTCGGATACTTGACCGCGGGGTCGTGACATGACCGCTCGGATTCTTGGCATGTATGTGTATGTGTGATATTGTCCGCCGGATACTTGACCGCGGGTTGTGACATGACCGCCGGATTCGGCGCGGTATGTGTGTATGTGTGACATGACCGCTGGATTCTTGGCCGCGGTATGTGTGTATGTGTGATATCGACTGGATATTTGACCACGTATATGTGCATACGTGGTATGTGATATGTGATGATTTGATGATATAATATGTGACGATCCGATGATACAATATGACGTGTGATATGATGGGTGATAATATGACGGTACGTTTACGATTATTATGTTATATAGGATTGGGCCGTACGTTCCTCGCAATTGGTTAATGTCGCCTCGTGGTATGTTTGAGTTTCCGCATATACGAAGCGTAAATGTTTTTCAAAAAAAAAGCAAAGCATTTTGACATTCTGATTTTCCTATTTGTCTTCTGTACCGCTTATGTATGATTTGGAGGGCAGATGTAAGTACCTTGGTATTCGACTTATTATGCTCGCGTTCGGTGCACTTTACTTTGATTATGACTCCATTTTTACTCGTACTTGCTTTGCATACTCGCACATATTCCGTATCGACCCCTTTCTTCGGCGGTCGCGTTTCATGTCGCGTGTACCCCGCGGATGAGTAGATGATGTTAGGTGAGAGATGTTCCGGCGGGATTGGCGAGCTCCATTTCCTCCGAGGCCGCCGAGTCTGAGTGCGTTTGTGTGGTATCTGAGATGATGGTAGAGGCTGTTATAACCCGCATTTTAGTATAATCGGATAATTCGAAACAATCGCGGGAAGACAACGAGCGAGGCCATATTTTATTCTGTTTGGCATATGAGTTGATTATGAAAAATTTAGAAGTGGAATTAATGAGGAAGGTCAAGGAAAAAAAAAAGGAAATTCGCAATATGACTCGTGGAAATATGGAGAAAGATGAAGGGCAAATTTGGAAGTTGGAAAAAATTTTGTTTTCATGAAATACAAGAACTAGCCTAATAATTGGGCTTGGAATTTTTTTTAAGAAAATTTGAAGGCCCAACCGGCCATGTAGGGGGTCCAAGCCCACAATGAATTAAGCTTGGTCAATAAATAAGATGACTAAGTCATCTTTGATCCATAATTCTCTAGAAATTTCAAGAAAACAAAAGAAAGAAAAGAAGGAGAAAATTCAAGGGGCCATTCGGCCATAGCAAGAAATTCCAAGGAAAATTGATAAAATTCTTTCAAAAATTAATTTCTACCAAGTAGAGGGTGCACAACAAGGTGAAGTTGTTGTTGGAACAAGAAAGGTTCAAAATCATACAAGTTTCCAAGAGTTAGGCAAGTGAGAAGTTGAAGAAGAAAGGTAAATTCTAATCTTGTTTTATGTGTTATACATGGTTTATATGTGTTGTAGTATGCTAAAATGGATGAAATTCATGAAAGAGAGGAATATGGCATGTGGCCGTGTATATATATGTATGTGAAGGAATCATATTTCAATTATTTTGTTTAGTGTTTGGTTGTTATTGTTGTGGATGATATGTGAAGAAAATGGAAGTTGAATGAATTTTGAGAAGTTGTAGTATGTATGTTGGTGTTGGCCGTGAGGCTATGGTGAGGGATGGAAGAGAATGAGTCAATTTTATTTAGTATTTTGCTTGTTGTTATGTTGTGGATTCTATGTTGCTAACGAATGTCTAGGAACCTTAGTGAAGTTGTAGTAGTGAAGACTTGTTTTAGAAGTTATATGGATGGAATGTAATGTCTTGCATGCATGAAAGATGATATGATTAGTATGATGTTGTTGGAATATAGCTTGTGAGGTTGTTATTGTTTTCATTAAAGTTAGAAAGTTTTGGAAGAAGTAGTAAGTTGATTGAGTATGGAAGTTGTTGGTATTGTTGTTGTTAGAATTGTGGTGATAGTTTGGCCGGGTTTGAATTCCCGGATTGTGTTTGATGAGAATTTGACTAAATTAAATATTGAGGATGGTATATTTACGGAGGAAATGTTTGCGAAATTTCGGTAGCCAAGTGGTTCCTTAAGATTCTAACTCTAAGTATACTAATGAGAGTTTTGGTAAACATGACCAATTCGCATTTTGACGAGATTGCAACGTGAATTTGAAGTAGCAAAAGGAGTGGAAAGAGGTATGTAAGGCTTCACCCTTCTTTCTATGGCATGTCTTAGACGTACTAAGTCGACTACGAGCCTCGGGGACCAATCCTTTTCTCGGAATCCAAGGTTGAAATTCGCTACTATCCATTCAAATAATTGAACTAGAAATTGCGCCAATTGTTTGAAAAGTCCCTAGACGTCTAGAACTTACACAAATAGGACCCGATTACTCTAAGATCCTCATAAGTGACGCCATGAATTATAATATACGTAAATTTGGTACGCCGCCTCAATTGGCCCGAGGTGGGCCCCTTTGTTCCCGGATTTTCTTTATTGTTTTATTTGACTTATTGTGAAGTAGAATCTAAAGGAAACCCTTGGGTTATTGTCTCGACTAATAAGAGATAGTTGTTTAACTAGTCCATCTATTTCAAGGCTTGTTTTTCTTTCTACAATTTATAAATGTTTTCTAAAATATTTATTTTTCTCCAAATTAAAGTTGTACACTTTTTGAAAGTCCTTAAAACTAAAATGACGACTATGATTCTATGATGGAAATAATTATGTCAAGGTGAGGAAATGTCTATGACCCTACGTAACATGACATGATATGATATGATATGATATATGTATATATATGGGGATATGGGGGAAGGGATACCTGGGAATTGGAAAGGGAACTATGTTTCATTGCCACTGTCACCGTTTATCATCCCGGACGCGGATGCCCGGACGCGGGATATATGGGCGAGCCGATATATTCGGTGCTAAGTGGGCGAGCCGACGTTGTTCGGTGTTATGCTATGCCATGATATACTATGATACGCTATGCTATGCCATGATATACTATGATACGCTATGCTATGCCATGATATACTATGATACGCTATGCTATGCCATGATATACTATGACACGCCATGCTATGGTATGATATGATCTCCTATGATATAGTACGACATGATATTATATGATAAGGTATGTCATACTACGCTCTCTATTTTCTATGTCTATGATAAGAGATATCCTCCTAAGATAAGCACGCATAGTACCCGGCCTAAAAAGGGCCTTCCTATGTACAGAGTTGTTTTCTTACTTCGTTGTATATCTCTCCGAACCTATGACTCGGTGATTCTTACTTATGATTATACTTGCGTTGTTTACCTTCACGCCTTACATACTTGGTACACTATTTGTACCGACGTCCCTTCTTGTGGACGCTCGTTCATGCCGCGCGGTCGGCGGTAGACGGACTCGGTTTCTAGAGTTCTATCGCGGCGAGATAACGGGGCTCTCCGCTTGCTCCGAGCCGTCAGCTTTTTTGGTACTACTCTTGTATATGTATTCGGGCACGATAGTACTCGGCCCTTCCTATGTATATGTATACTATGTTAGAGGCTCGTAGACAGCTATGCACAGTAGATGTTTTGTGTTCTGATTGTCCTTGTCGCTGTATAATGTATTGTCAAAGTTGGCTGGTCTATGTATATTATTATGTTACCAATGTATATGTCGAAAAAAAAAAATGGTGCAGTTCATATGGCCCACTTAGTAATAAAAGTAATATGGCAGACAAGGGGTGCTCGGTACAAGTATCGGGTACTCGTCACGGCCCGAGTTGGGTCGTGACAGAGGCTTTGCAGACAGTGTCGTGTGCGTGATATGTCAGTTTTGTAATCGGCTATGTAGGCCGATATATTATTATGCATTATGTTACAGATTTGTTGTGACTACGGATTTTGTTTGATTTGAAAAGATGAAAGGCATGTATGTTTTCCGAAAAATTTTCACCCTATGCTTATGTTATGTTTTGTGGGCCCAAAGATGGCTATGAGTATTATGAGAGTCTGCGGGTTCGCCCGGCCCTAGGTAAGGGTCGGGTGCCCATCACGCCCTATCGGATTAAGGGTGTGACATAGCTGAATAGGAATCCTACGCTGGCGAATCACCAAAGCGAGTATCTGTAACTGCGGGCATGAAACGCAGCCCCCCGAAGAAAGGGGGTCAGTACGAGATATGTACTGAGTATATAAAGCATGAAAAATAATAAGAAAGATCATAACTGAAGTAAAGGATCCAGGAGACAAGTATAATAGCCAAGAAGTCACTGTACCTGTACCTTACGAATGAAATCATGCATATCATTATCATATACCGTACCCGGCCCATTATGGGACTCGATAAATAAAGTCGTGTACACGTATACCGTACCCGGCCCATCATGGGACTCGGTGCCATATCATATCATTGTATCATCATATCATTATATCATCATATCATCATATAGCACCCGGCCCTCTAGTGCAGGGACTCGTGGATAATATAGTAAAATATGCGTGATAACATACCCGGCCCGGACTCGCGTTGAAAGATGTAACAACCATATGCACGAGCAGAGTAGTGAGTAACCATATACAACTAAATCACCATCTGAGACTCAATTGATAAGTAGATTAACTAACACTCAAGTCTCAAGACGATAGTCATATGAAGTTCTCTCTAAATGTCATTATGAACTATATTAAGTAAAGTCTCAGGGATCATAGACATGTATCAAATTAATGCGAGACAGCTTATGAAGGTTAAGGACATTAGTCATTATAGAGCCTTTTAAGAATAGGAACTTTTATGCATCATTTACTATCTAATCATATAAAAGACTCGAGGGCGTAGAGCTCGACTATTCTAAGAGTTCTAACATCAAGAAGTGAATAAGAATCATAAATCATGCTCGGAACTAGTGAATAGAATTACCCCAAAGCTTATGTCGTACATTACTTACGTCTAGGACATGCCAAAAGAAAGAAGGGATAGGCTTTACATACCTTTGTCGCTTACGTGCTTAAATCAACCTATGCTTCCAACACTGACCAATCTACAATCAAGGTAAGGAAACTGTAAATAATTCGCAAAGGGTTTGTACAATACTCCTTTAGGTTCGTAACCAACTTCCATAAATTCGAGCAGCATTTCCCCTATGTTACCTACTCCAATCCAAGTTTAAACAACTCCTAATCAACAGTAACAACATCAACAAAAATGGTACATACGAGTTGCTATATCAAACCAAGTAAGAATTATGCCACAGTCCCTTTTCAACCAATTCAAGATCACGAAATCTCTTCCCTTGAATTTTAGTCCAAGTCTATATAGACAAATCTTCCATCAATTCTCTTTATAAACACATAGACATATATAGCAACATCAAGAACGTTTTAATCATGCTGTTTACTATAATTTCCATCCATAAAAACATCTACATAACCCAAAAAACAGTCAAACAAACAGCCCATGAGCCAACAACAACATCAAATACGATTTATGGTATAATTTCATATTTCTCGTCCCACGATTTAGCTATGACTTCAATGAATTTAAATACATTTGGAAGAGGATAATTCTTACCTTATATGCCAAGAAATACTCTTCTTCCACATTACTTCACCTTGAATAAATTCCAAATTCAACAACACGACAAAATGGAACAACGAGATCTAAGTTGAGAGCAACGCCTGCTATGTTTCTTCTATTTTCCTTCCGCGTATGAATCTCCCTCTTTTAGATCGTATGAGTATATATATTTTTATACGTATGTACGTATTGTTGGTCTCCTCTTTGACGTTATTCTCCAACAACAACGATAGCAAAAGAGTTAATTTAAGAGATAACTAATGAAAATCCTTTTTCTTATACCTTTACTTCCAACTTGACACCTTAGTTGCCATGTGTCACCACTAGATGTCCCTAAGATAATTGTCACCAGTTTGTTTATTTACATAGACCATACGTCCTTTTATCTCCATGTCTTCCATTAATTCAATATTTATCCAATTGCACACCTAATTAATTCCTTGATCACAATTAACTTAAATAGCAATCATTTTTAATACACTTCATATATTCATAGTCATGATCATGTGATATAGCACTAGTCCATAGTCCCTTTTGGTACACACAAAATATTATTCCCAATCACCATGGTCACACTTGTTAAGTCCTAAATTATTTCGGGACCTCAAACTCTTTGTACACCGAGCTCTCGATTTGTATCCTTGAATATGATCAAATTCTCCGGGCTCGGATAAATTTGCTCATGTTGGACGATTAAATTTTCTAGTCCAAAAATACGTGATATTATAGCTTGGACCGTATTCCATTCAAATAAATTTTGAACCTCGACGAAACTTATTTTCTTCGATTGGTTTAACTTCAAATCCTTACGATATATGTGTACCATCACTTTAACCACCTATAATCTTGGGGGATAACCTCGTGTCCATTACTAATATCATTTACTCGCACACTTTCCGACGCACGAAAACACGGGATGTAACAGATCTACGACTAAGAGCATCAGCCATCACATTTGCTTTCCCGGGATGATACACGATATTAACATCATAGTCTTTTAACAATTCCAACCACCGCCGTTGCCGTAAATTCAATTCTTTCTACTTGAAGATATACTGAAGGCTCTTATGATCTGTATAAATATCAAAGTGGACGTCATACAAGTAATGTCTCCACATCTTCAATGCATGAATCACTGCAGCCAATTCAAGATCATGGGTCGGATAATTTTTCTCATGTTTTCGTAATCGCCTGCATACGCAATCACCTTACCATGTTGCATCAACACACAGCCTAACCCAACGCCTGAAGCATCACAATACACAACATAACCTTTCGATCCCTCTGGAAGTGTCAGTACTGGGGCAAAAGTTAATCTATTCTTTAGCTCTTGGAAACTACGTTCACAAGCATCTGTCCATTGAAATTTGGCTGATTTCTGGGTTAGCTTTGTGAGTGGTGCAGAAATAGAAGAAAAGCCCTCTACAAATCTCCTGTAATAACCTGCTAAGCCCAGAAAACTATGAACCTCCATAAGTGTTGTAGGCCTTGGTCAAGTCTTCACCGCCTCAATCTTTTGGGTATGTACCCGAATACCATCGGCTGAAATAATATGACCGAAAAAGGTCACTGAGTTCAACCAAAATTCACACA
>NW_026720498.1:0-9873 GCF_029784015.1 Lycium ferocissimum
AGCGTCGTTCACGTCTCGACCTCGAAGCTCCCGAGTTCGCCAAAATCTACAAATTGGTCATGTTTACCAAACATGATTAGTGCCTTTAAATTGAATTCTTAAATAATACTTGGCTACCGAAATTTCGGCCACACTCCTATAAATATTCCATTCCGCCCAAGTTCAACTTGGCCCATCTCAATCAACAACAATCGGGAACAGCTTCAACCGGCCAAACTAACAACACAATATCAACAACCACTTATATTTAATTCAACTCGATTCAATTCTTTTCGTGCCATTCAATTCAATTCCATACAATTCAATATATTCAATACAATATAATTCACATAATATTCCAACAATACCATCAACATACTACTTACACATCTTCATTTATGAAACAACAACAACATTTTTTTCCTTCTTTTCAAAAATTCAATCACAACAACCCAATTTTCATTCCTCCAAACCATTAAATCTTTATTCTAACACCATAGAACCTACCATAACAACAATTTCCATTCTAAATAAAATCAATTCACCACACCCTACCATAACCTACACCATTCGGCCAACCCTCCATTATGCATGCTTTACATGAATTTCCATATTTTCCATACATTACGACAACAACCAACTTACACGTAACCGCAATCCCAACACAACACACACCCGCTGTGCTTGCTTCTTGCAAGTCCGCCACACACACACACATACTTCCAACACATGAATTTCATCCATTTCCATGCACACAACATACTCTACCATCCATAACATATAAGACAAGAATTAAACCTTACCTTTTTCCCTTACTTCTTCACTTGGCTTGCAATAGAAGACTTGCCAAGACTTGTATTTTCCTTGCTCCAAATACACCTTACTATGTCAAGAGCCCTTCAAGGAATGGTTTGGCTATGAAGAACAAGTTGGAAACTCTCCCTCCTTTCCTTTCTTTTTTTTTTCGGTTTTTCTCTCTCTTTTTTTTTTTCTCTAAAGGTAGAGATAGCGTGGAGTTTCTCCTTCTTTTCTTGTTTTCTTGACTCTTGAAAACTCTAGAGAAATAAGATGAATTAATCATCTTCCCTCATATATATATACTTAGCCTCCTCTAATGAGAATTAGCCATATTACCCCTAAGCTTGGCTTGGCTTCATTTGGCCAAGTATTGAGAGTGGGGCCCATTAGGTATTGCACTGGCGAGAAAATTCTAGCAAATTCCTCTAATTCATGAAAAATATTTCCCTTAGTTCCAAATTCATGCCCCTAGCCTTACTCCATATTTCCTTGAGTCATTTGCAAATTTACCTTTTTACCCCTGGCCTTTCTTAATATTGCAACTTTACAATTTTCCCATACGCAACTTGTGTCACTTGCCTCGACTTACCCGAGGGCACAAAATACGGAATGTAACAGGAAAAATTTGGAAAAGGTAAGAATTTTACTCTTTTATGTTGGAAGAATTATATATATATATATGTGGTAGCATATGTAAAGTACATGAGAATCATGGAAGTACAACATGTACGTTGTGGCCATGTGGTGTGTGGTAGCCGTGTGGTGTAGTAGGGTGGAGGAAAATGGGTTGAGTTTGTTTAGTATGTTAATTATGTTGTTATGGCCTTATGAGAAGTAAATGGAAGGCCAATGGTTTTTGTTGTCATGGAAAAATGTTGTAAGGTGTTGTAGGAAAACATGCAACTTTATTGTAGTTTATGTAAATATGAAATGGAAGTGGTAAGATGCAAATTATGATTGTTGTTAATGAAATTGGAAGACAAAAATGCGTTATGGAAGTTTATGTTGAAAGTTGGAATTTTCGGGTGAATTATGATTTTAGTGAAACTTTTGTATAATTTGTGAAATAATGTGAAATGCTTCCGAATTGCATTTGAATGGTCTTGAATTAGTAAATGAATATGGAAATATTGATATTGACTTGAAAGTGTAAAGTTGGATTGGAAGTTGTTGCACTATTCGTAAAAGAAGACAATTTATGTTAGAATGCGTTTCAAATCGAATGTTGATGTTATTGGTATTGTTGTTGGTATGGTTGTTGATAATTGAGCCGAAAGTTAAATCTCGGGGATGTTGTATATATATGGGAGATGCTGCCCAAATTTTGTAGACAAGTATTGATTAAGATTGAATTCTTAAAGCCTTATGATTAATATTTGGTAAATGTGACCAATTGTAGATTTTGGACGAAATGGATTTGAATTTGGAGAAGCGTAAGGAGCGAATAAGGTATGTAAAGCTTCACCCTTTTATCCTTTGGCATGTCCTAGACATAATAGGCTTTGATACGAGCCTCGGGGATGACTCTACTCCTAGAAATCCGAGCTTGAACTTGGCCTTTTCATTCAATGGAATTGAATTAAATACTTTATGTTTTGTTAGAAAATAGCTTAAACATCTTTAACTCTCACAAGTGAACCGAGTTACCTTGAGAGACCTTCATAGGTGGATCCATAAAGCTTAATGTTCGTAATTTTACGTATGTCACCTCGACTCGACCGAGCAGGGCCCCCCCCCCCCCCAATTTCCGAGATTTTTCCACGGTAACTTAATTGACTTAATTTGAGTGTTATGCAAGTATGACTTTTGATTAATTTCCGATTATTAAAAAGTGATCGTCTTGAGTATTCCATTGAGTTCTATAATCTATTTTGCCATGTATAAATGATCCCAAAGGTTTTGTCTTTGACCTAATTCGTCGTAACTCGAAAGGTGTGATCTATGGTTATTGTACGATTTCCTTTAAATGATCTATCGTGGATGGTTCTTTCGAGTCTTGGCAAACATTGTATGTTTTATATTGCATATGGTTTTCTCACTACTGCTCGTGCGGCTGTTATGACATCTTTCATTGCGTCCCGGGCCGGGTATGTATTCGTGCAATTCCACCGCATTGTTCACCGCGTCCCTCACTAGAGGGCCGGGCATGTTATATATATATATATATATATATATATGATGATGATGTGATGACGGGGAGGTGGCAGGATGGCATATGATGATTCCTTTCACCGTCCCCCTCACAGTAGGCCGGGGCACGTTACATGCACGTACATGATGATTTTACTTACCGCGTCCCTCATTAGAGGGCTGGGGCATGTTATGTATGCATATTGTCATGATGATTTCTTTAATTATGATACTCAGTACATTAACGATTTTGAAAAGCATGATTTATGTTCAAGGTAAGTTTTATGAGATCCGATTCTTATCATTGCTTTCTGTCCCTCTTTATTTCCGTATGATTCCGTTATTGTATTCCGCTTTACATACTCAAGTACATATTTAATCTTCGACCCCTTTCTTCAAATTGCGTTTCATGCCGCGAGTACAGATACACGTTTGGGTGA
This sequence comes from Lycium ferocissimum, assembly GCF_029784015.1. NCBI lineage: Eukaryota > Viridiplantae > Streptophyta > Magnoliopsida > Solanales > Solanaceae > Lycium > Lycium ferocissimum. The sequence goes on from NW_026720498.1 coordinate 3,348, forward strand.
GCCGCCAGCTTAGGATCCCTATTCAGCTATCTTGAAGAGCTCCCTTGTCCGGAGCCCAGACTTGGTACAGTCTTTTGTTACACTTGTGTATATTTGTTCAGGGTACGGCGGGGCCCTGTCCCGTCATATGATTCTGTTATTACTATTAGAGGCCTGTAGACACAAACGTGGGTTGTGGGTATGTATTCGATTATGTTTGCGTTCTGTATATTCTCGGTCTGTATATATGATATATGTATGTATACGTGTACGCAGTGTCGTACCTTTCTGTACGTATACGTTTCTATTTTCTTGCCATGACTCGAGTATTAATTATGGATGGGTACGAGTGCCGCATCGGGCACTAGTCACGCCACTGGCCGGTCGTCGTGACACTTACGTCTCGGCTTCTCACGATCTACAATACTATCATCGGACACCCAACATTAGCCATAAGCATTAAAGAACCCAATTCCAAGCCGTCATATTATCTACAGAAATTTCGGTAGCATCTCCCCTGTAAATCCAACAACCCCGAGAATTTAACTCGGCCAAATCACAACAACCAAACCAACAATCATAATAACAATATCGATAGGTAATTCAAGATGTCAAAACCAACATCCAATCTTACCAAACCTTCCAACTCAACTAGAACCATAACAACACACTTCTCTTTCAAATTTATAAACTATATCAACAATTCCGTATGTTAGCAACATCATTTCCATTAATACAAGAAACTATATTGAAATCACATTATGTTCTAAATCAACCCACAACAATTACGACTTACCTGAGTGATCAAACCTCCATTTTCATCACATAATCCACAACAACCAACAACCAAAATACTACATTAAATTAGTTCAACATGCCTATACCAATTCGGCCATATTCGGCCCCCCAACCTCAACTCCAATACTTTGCGAGTTTCATTCATCTCTACACGTTACAACAACACACAAACATGCTAAGTACCATTAATTCTTCACTCCTACACAACAACACACACACACACGGCCACAATGCGATACACACGGCCAAGCCTCAACATGCAACCTTTCATGAATTTCATTCATTTCTACACCTTACAACATGCATAAACTCCTATAAAACATGTAAAGAAGATTGAACTTCACCTTTTTCCATTCAACTTCTCCTCGGCTAGGCTTGATGAATTGCAACAACGAATGGTTTTCTCCTCCAACAACCACTCCATGTCGTAGAGAACCTTCCAATTGGTATGAGAGCTTGAAGAAACAATCTTCATGATCCACCCAGGTCGGTTCGCCACCCCCTCCTAGCCGTTCCTCTTTTTTCTTTTTTTTTCTCGAATCTTTAGACTTAAAATAATGGGGCGTGGTCTTCTTGGTCATCACACACACATATATATATGATAATAATGGGGCATACGGCCATGCACATGACGGCCACCCCTTTTTTTTTCTCCAATTTTCCCAATTTTTCTAGAATTTTCTTTAAATGGAAAGGATGACTAATTCCTTGATTTGGTCATCTTTTGCCCACATATTTATATATCTTGCACCATAAGATGAACACATGTTTTATTACATGGCTTGCAACAAGTGGCCAAGGCATAAGTGGGCCCACTTACCACAATGGCTTCTCCAAGAAGTCATGAATTAATAGAAATTTCCAAATTCCAAGTTTGTCCTTAATATTCCATGCCAATAAAAAAGGATGCATACGCAACTTATACATTCTAAAAAAAATATTATAACCTTGTCCTTAACTTCCCGCCATTAACTCGGAATATTCAAATGTACAAAATGCGAGGTATAACATTCATATCTTCTTCAGCTTCCCAGGTAGCCTCCTCGGCTTTCTAACTCCTCCAAAGGACCTTCACTGAAGCCACTTCTTTCATTCTTAACTTGCGAACCTGAAGATCAAGGATCTCTACTGGAACTTCTTCATAAGTCAAACTATCATTGACTATTATGCTATCAGTCTGGACAACCGACGACCAGTCTCCCATACACTTTCTCAACATGGACACATGAAACACTGAATGCACAGCAATCAAGTCTTGTGGCAACTCAAGCTCATTAGCCACTTGACCAACCCTTCGCGCAGACTTTGTGGTCCCGATATAGTGGGGGACTAAGCTTCCCATTTCATAAAACCTCATAACGCCCTTCATAGGCGAAACTTTAAGAAATACCCAGTCATTAACTTGAAACTCAAAATCCCTTCGTCTTATATCTGTGTAAGACTTCTGGCGACTTCGAGCTTTTTTCAAACGCTCTTGAATTAACTTGACTTCCTCCATAGCGTGATAGACCAAGTCTGGTCCTAACAACTCTGCTTCACCAACCTCAAACCACCCAATGGGTGATCTATACCTTCGCCCATAAAGAGCTTTAAACGACGCCATCCTAATACTAGCATGGTACCTATTATTATTGTCACGACCCAACCTCGTAGGCCGTGACTAGTGCCCGAGCTGGGCACCCATACGCACCTGCTAACCATAATCAGCGAACAAACAGATTATACATATACAAAAGTCGACATCGACCATACCGGGCCCAACCGCATTCTGTACATACAGAAAAGTGAAACGTCGCCCCAAAGCTGTCACAAATATATATATACAGATCACAGTCACATCTTTCAGCAGATGATATCACACATAAGCCGATAAGGCTATCAACATACAGGGGGACGTCCAAATCACAAATCACATGGACACAACTGAACAGTGATTACCCACAACCCACACATATGTCTACACTTCTTGAGTAATAATAATCATATAACGGGGATGTGGCCCCATTGCATCATGAATAGCCATATACATATGCATCGAAAAAGTCGTACCAAAACATAGGCTCCGAACAAGGAGCGCTCCAAATAGCTGAATGGAAATCCTAAGCTGGCAGATCTCCTCAACTAGTATCATACTGCGGGCACGAAACGCGGCCCTCGAAGAAAGGGGTCGCGAAATATGCGAGTACGCAAAGCATGAAATATAGTAAAATGTAGGATCATAATCTAACAAAAGTACGGAAATAAGTGCAAAATCAGCAATATCAAAAATGCTTACTTTTAAAAACACAAATCATGAAACGGGCTCAGAAATATGGTCGCCCACACCCACAACGGCGCCATAACACAAAAGATATAACACGGTAACATTTCAAATCTCTCGTAACCCGCATATCACATAACATATCATAACGCTATAACACAGCATAACACCAAATATACACTAACCCTATGACTCTAGTGAGTGGCTCGGCGAATCGGACACATCATACTCCGGAATATAACATAGTGCGAACGATAACATAATCGGCCCGGGACTCGGGATGTAAGGATGTAATAACAGAATACACGAGCAGAGTCGTGAGTAACCATATGCAATTTAAAACATGTTCAAAAACTCCATAGAATGGCTCAAAAACGAACTATCATTTACAACCAAGAGAATAGTCAAATCAAGTTTCCCCCGAATGTCACTGAACATATCAAATATACCTTAGAAATCATGAATACGTTTCAAAACCATATGAAGTAGCTTATGGAAATCGAGAACATAATCGTCAATACAGACTTGATAGGTAAGTAAGTTACCGACGCTCGAGGGTTAAGGCGATAGTCATGCTAAGTTCTTTCAAAAGTCGTTAGAACTACACAAAGGAAAGTCGTGGGACCCACGGACGAGCGTCAACCCAATCCGAGCCCGCTTATGGACGATATAGTCATTATACGTTACAAACCTGCTACGAGCATATCGAGGCAATCCGGTTCCGTCTACGAAAGTTACGACCTTTTCGACATGTAACCTTTAAGAACAAAACTTTTGGCGCAAACTTTGAAATCCAATCATACCAAAGACATAAAGACCATTATTCTAGTACATTACAAATGCCAACATTAAGAGGTGAATAAGAATCGTAGACATGCTCGTGATCGCGAGAATAGACTACCGAGGCTCGTAGCATAGCCTACTTACAACTAAGACATGCCAAAAGAAAGAAAGGTTAGGCTTTACATACCTCGTCCGCGTCCTAAGCTAATCCAAACTTAAGTCTCGGCTTCCCAAAATCTACAACAATGTAATTAGATACCTAGCATTAGCCATAAGCACTTAAAAATCCAATTCTAAGCTAACACTTCATTTACAGAAATTTGGGCAGCATTTCCCTTTTAAATTCAATAATCTCGAGAATTCAACTCGGCCAAATCATCAACAACAACACCAACAACCATACTAACAACATCAACAAGTGATTCAAAACTCATTTTAACACTAGTAACTCTTTTCTATATAATTCGACGGCATTTCATTTACATTTAAATTGCCACATACCATTAAGCCAACTCCAATGCTCATACATTCAAATACCAATCCGAAACCATGCAAACAAAACTCAAGAACATTTCAAACAATCCACACAACATTCCAATGGCCCAACCACTTACAACATTACCCGAAACCTTCCAAATTCAATAAGAACAACAACAACACAATTCTTTCTTCCCAATTCATAAACTACACCAACATTCCACACATTAACAACATCATTTTCATAAATTCCAGAAACCACATTAAAATCACGTCATCTTCTCTAACAACCTACAAACAACTCCAACTTCCAATTAAGTCATTAAACCTTCATTTTCATCATAGAATCCATACAACAACAACCAAAAATACTAAACAAAAATTAGTTCATCACTCCGACACAACCAACACCTACACGGCCCAACTTCAACATACCATATTTCATGAATTTCATTCATTTTCACACACTACAACACACATGAACCATCCATAACACATGAAAAGAGGATTAAAACTTACCTTTTTCACTTAGTTCTTCAACTTGGCTAGGGTTGAGAATTGCAAGAACAAAGGCTTTGCATATTGTTCCAACAACTACTACGTTGTTAAGATCTTCCAATGAGTTGAAAAGCTAGAAGAAATTATTTTTTTCTTCAATTTTTTCTTGGCATCCATTCGCGGTACTTGTCAACGTGCTTCCTTTTTTTCTCCATGCTTCTTCATATTTCTAGAGTTAAAAAGATGATGATTTTGTCTTGCTCCTCATCTAATATATGCATACACAATTCATCCATGTGTACCATGGACTACACATGGCTTCGATGAATCAAATTTGGCCAAAACCATGTGTGGAACCACACCACCTCACACTACTAACACGGCTATTTTTCATGAAATAAATATTTTCCAATAATTCACTTTGACCCCAAATTTTTCTTAATATTCCATACCAATAAAATCATAAGCAACTTATGCCTTAAAACAAATCGGATGTCAAAAGTCTCAACCTCGCAACCCTAGGAATAGTACTTTGTCCTTAACTTTTCATGGTTATTAGCTCGGAATGTCCCAATGTACAAAATACGGGATATAACATCCCCCCCCTTTAGAACATTAGATCTCGAATGTTAAACCGATCTTGCTGGTCTTATAGAGATTTCTGGGAGTCTTTTGTTCCGGCTACATCCTGTCATCAATCAACATAACCCATCTGGGAATTTAGATTACCTGAAGACATAGGACATAAGTAGGAATACGTATTCTTCATCTCTTCCCTGTTATTGTTCTGCCACATTACCTTAACGGAAGCTACGTCCTTCGTACGCAATCTTTTCACCGGACGATCCCGTATGTGTTATATCCCGTATTTTGTACGTCGGGATAATCCGGGTTAACCACGATAACCTAAGGACAAGACTTTTCCGGGAGGTGGAATAGAGACTTTTAGCTACGATCTTGTTTTAAGACATAAGTTATTGTGACTTGTTGGCATGGGATATTAAGAAACTTTGGGGGTCAAAGGTTAATTTTGAAAAGTAATTTATTTCATGAAAAAGAAAAAAAAAGAAAGAGAGAGGCAATGCATGTGGTCGGCCACACGGATGTCGGGCCATGGCCACATGGAAGTTTAATATATGAGCACAAGAATGACCAAGTTAATTATTTTTCATCTTCTTCCAACCTTAGAAGAATCAAGAAACTTGGAGAGAAATAACCAAGCAACCATTCGGCCATAGAAGGGAAAAATCTTGATCAAAAAAATTATTTCTTCTAGCAATTCCAACCATCAAGGTCCTCTTTTAACGTGAAACAATTGTCGAGCAAGCAAACCCTTATTCTTGCAAGAACAAGCCAGTCGAAAGTGTAGAAGAGAGGGAAGTTAAGGTAAGGTTTAATCTTATTTTTTTTATGTTATGAATGGTTTGTGCGTGTTATAAGATGTGGAAATGAATGAAATTCAGAAAATAGGGAAGTTCGATGGAGCGTGGATGTGCATGCGTTGGCAATGTATATGTTGTATTGTGTTGGGGTGAAAAAACCAATTGTATTTAGCATGTTGTGTGTTGTTGTAGTGTGTAGAAATGAATAAAAATTATGGAATTTAAAGGGTGGGGCCGAGATGGGGTTTGGGCCTATACGTAATGTGTATGAAGAATGGTAATGCTATTTAGTGTTTTTGTTGTTGTCGTTTAATCCATTTGATAAGGATTTTAAGACAAGGGGTTTTAA
>NW_026720499.1:0-9414 GCF_029784015.1 Lycium ferocissimum
GTAGGTATTATTATATTCGAACCACAAGGGCAAATAATCTCTCCCCCTCGAAAATCAACAACGGGCCCCGCGGGTTTCCCAACGTCAATACCCTTGGTGTATGGGTTGAAGGGGGATCTGGCGTCGGTTATCGTGCCCTATTTTTCAGTGACCTCCGGGTTTTGAAATTGAGCTCCCCCGCCGAGAAAAAGATGTGGGGCTTTAGAAACTCTATATAATCGTGCTATCCTACGGATAATTGGTTTGAATATGTTTCCCCCGGCTCCCGGTTAAAAACCCGGGTGTCATCCCCCCTTTGTCACGCCCCGGGCCCGTGGCCGGGGCCGGTGCCCCTACCGGACACCCCCACGCATACCTAACGGGGGCATATTATAAAAATTTCCCGTTTGGGCCCATTTCTAGGGTTACTCGCACGAACTACATATACATATATACATTTCTCCGTACGGCCGGCTTTCATTTGGGGGTTTACTGGGATCAGGGACTTATTTTTTTCCGAGGGAAAACATGATATCAAAAGATAAGTAATGCATTTCAAATCACGTAACGTCATATAAATATGTATCGTGTCCCGGCCCTTTGATAAGGGACTCGGTAGGTAGAACTATGCATAACAAAATCATGTATCATGTGTGCAGATGATTGTCCCGGCCCTTTATTAAAGGGACTCGGTAATATGGAATCATACCTGTCAGAATCAAATACCATGCATACATAACGTGTCTAGGCCCTCTCTTTGCGGGTCTCGGTGAATAATAATCATGTGCCATCCTGGCCACCATCTCCGTATCATCATATCATAATCACATACAAATAACGTGTCCGGCCCGCAAGTACGAGGGACTCGGTGAATAGTGCAAAGAAGCGCGCACGAAAACATGTCCTGGCCCGGGCTCAGTGAAAAGACATATCATAACTTGCACGAACAGAGTAATGCAGAAACATATGCATATAAGTCCAGACTCAATAGACAAATCACACAATTAGTCATAATACGTACCTTTCGGATGCCATAACGGATTATGTCAAATCAGAGTTTTTGAGACTATTCGTACATAGCAAATATATCATGGGGCTCACAAAAGATCCAGAATGATCGTCCTTAAGCAAACGGAACAATGCAAATGACATATCACGTCAAGGAAATCGGACGATACTCGTATATGTATATGTATGCCCTTTTTGGGGATGGCACGATTACTTACTTCAAATCATGTTTCTAGAATCGTAACACATGTCAAAACATATCATAGACTCATCATATTCACCGTTCGACAACGGTACCTTTAGTCGAAAGATTTTCTTAAACATTATATAGAGATAAGTCAATTAAAACCATAGCAAGAGGTCTCGGATTCGTGGGCCCACCTCGAGTCAAATCAAGGTGGCGGGCGTAAGTTATGGGTCATAGACTTTATAAAATCGTTTAAAAGCGTTTGGGACAATCCGGGTCCATTTGGGAAGGTTTCGTACATATGAGTCATTTTGATGACAATTTGCGAAAACGGAGTTCGGTCTTCTTCAACGTTTTGACGCTATTTTCAATCTTAGATTATGAGACGCAGAAGTGCAATCAAGGCTCACTTTCAAGCCCACTACACTCAGAACATGCCAAAGAAGGATAGGGAAGGCTTTACATACCTTCGTTATGCCCTACGCTCGTCCAACCTTAATTCCGTTTCACAAAAATGCGGAAATGGTCATCTTTACCGGTTACTATTCATGCAAGTTAACATTTCAACTTTGGTTAAGTATTTGGCTACGAAATTTCGGCACTTCCCCATAAACTTGACACCCCCGAGATTCAACTCGGCTCAAAACGACCAACAACAGCCCAACAACAACATCAAGAACATCAACAACCACAACCTAATACAATATAACCTATTTAGTCATTTTTTCCCAACATAACGTTATAGCCCTCATTCCAACTTCGCGTTTCCAACTCAAATCCAATATTTTCACATTCATTATTCATCAAGATCGTTACAATACCATTCGGAAACATATCATAACATTTCTACGATATATACACAAGATATACAAATTATGCCAATTTTCCACCAAAGCCATAACTTATTCGATTCTCCTAATCTTTAACATACAAGTTCATAACACATTTCCATCTTCCAAATTCATCAACATTAATCATAACTTGCACCTTAAGCACTTCATTTTCATAATTTCATACAATCATACTAAAATGACATAAGCTTCCACCTTCTATTTCCGTGCAAACTTACATTATTTTTTTTCTTAAACTTACATTGCAAGGGTCACAACTACGCAACTAACACATTAAACAACATAATTCATCACCATCCCAATTTATCCATGGCTCACGGCCAACTTCCATATTTTTCAATTCAACACAATTCATTCTACTTTCATCTCCAATATGAATTACACCCTACCCACAACTAAATTGCAACATAAGATTCAACTCATATTATCTATACAATGACACACACACACGACCACTTACATGCATGCACACTTAACGTGCAGCTTCCGTGTTTTCATAGTTTCCACTCATTTCTACATACTACAACATCAACCAATCATCATAACATAATAAAAAGAGATAAATCCTTACCTTTTCCTCAAGTCTTCCACTTGCCGCCAAAGATGGTTTCTTGTCAAACTAATTATACCAACTTGACGAGCGCCTTGCACTTGTTAGGAATTCAAGAAGAACAAGAATTTTGAATGGAGCAACAAGCTTGGAAAATTTTTCTTTCTTTTCTTTTCTTTCTTTCTCTAGCCGGCTCTTTTTTTTTTTTTTTTTTTGTGTTCTTGATTTCACTCAATTTTTCTTGAAGTTTCTCAAGAGTCATCCACTTTATATAATTAGTCACATGACTAATTAATGGACTTGGGCCAAAGGCCATGTTGGCGGTTGGGCTCTTGGATTTGGGCCTCACTTTCTTATTATTTTGTGAGCCCAAATTGTTGGCTAAATTTTCTAATTCATGAAGCAATATTTTTTTCCAAAATTCCAACCTTGCCCTTGGCCTCCTTTCGTATTTCCACATCAATATTTTCCTGAATAACATATGCATATTGGCTAGAATTAAAATATGGCCTCATTTCTCACAAGCCAACAATTATTTCGCATTTTCCGAACGTACAAAAATGCCGGATATAACATCCTCCCCCCCTTTAGAACATTCGTCCTTGAATGTTAAATCAACCTCATGGTAAACCGAGGTAGATCGGGGAGGTACTCTCGTCAGGCACATACTAGCTCTTGACCAAAGCACTTGAAAGGGCCTTCCTTTTTCAACTCCTTCTATCATTCTTCGATATCACCGTGTTAGGGCTGTTCGTACTTTCTTAAGTCGGACATACGGCGAATAGAACCTTGATCAGACTCAGAAGACCACATGGGTGTTAGGCAGAGTCATCCCGAGTCAAAAGCACGAAAATACAAACGGTATTAATCATAGTCCGATGTTATCTTAAGCAAATTCGGAATCGGGCCGAGGGCGTGCGGAAACATGCCGGAATCGGAGTCGGACATATCGAACCATGTCGGACAATTCCCGTAGTCGAGTCGAACGCGTGGAAGTAGGTCGGACAAATGCGTATTCGAGGTCAGACGTACAGAGATTTATCGGACAGATTTGAGATCAGAGTCGGACATATAGAGGTACATCGGACGGAAACGTGATCAGATTCAGAAGCACAAGGGTATAGTAGATAAACTTCATCGAAGACAAGGCGCGGGGATATGACATACAGAATTGCGAACGGAGTTAGACTACCTTTATTAATGCTTTACTCTTACTAGCACCCAGAAAAGAAAATCATACAACATAATGAAATATAGATCAATCAATGCACGTACTTTTCCAGGAAAGGTTAATAGTATATACAGGAGCCGCATACGGTGACGCTCCCGGTCTGTCGCCGGCCGGTCAAAGCGTATACGCGGTTCGAAGGACCGCTAGAACCGGTGCTCGCTCCGAGCCTCTCGCCGCGCCTCGCCGGTGCGGCATATCTCGCCCCCGTGGGGCGATGGCTACCGAAGGAGAAAATGAGCCGGCATCCGACCGAGTAGGCCGGTTCGACCCGACCCCGCCCACGCACTCCCCTCGTAATGTGGCCCTCGACGGCCGTAAGAGAAATGCGAGGGCGCGGCGAGACGACACTCTCCCGGATGCCGTGCGCCACGATGAGGACACCGAGGCATAGACAGTCCCGTCTCGACCGAACCCTCTACTTTGTTGCGAATCCAAGGCCCTAGAACTCGCTGCTCCCGGATACGGGCCGCATCATCAAAACGTCTCGGGCCGGCCGGACCGTGTTCCCGGCCCCCGGACGGGAGGGAGGGATCTCCGGACGGCCGCCGAGGCCATCCGCCCTCGGGAATCTCCCGTATCAGCCCGGCCCGACCGGCCACGTCGCGCCTCCTGCATAATCTCTACCAAATTGGTCTTTACGTCGGTCCTCTACACCGCGCGTGAGCTGTCGTAACCGGCGATGTCATGCACAACAAGGCCGGCCATCGGCCATGCAACGACCGACCAAATCGTCCAATCCCATCACGTACCGATAAATCGTCCTCGCTCCACGCCGGCACAAATCGTCGGCGCATATCGGACAGTCGAACTCCAAGTTATACTCACGAACACTCCACCCCTCTCGCTTTATCTCGCAAAAACTGATTAACTCTCGCCCGCGCGGCTTCCGTGGGGTAGAAAGTGGCGGAGGAAGCGGCCGTAAATTCATCCCGTGTGGTCGGGGAGCATCCTCCTCACCCCTGGATAGCCCCCAGGACTCATACCAATTTAGGGCGATATCTCGTAATCTGTGTGCAGCAAGCTCAACAGACTCGGTCTCTGAAGCCCGGACCAGTCTCAATGAGCGCTGCATCTGCCGAATAAAATCATGGGGGTCCTCATCGGGCTTGGACCCATAAAACTCTGGAGGTCCGCATGTCAAGAAATCACGAACTTCATGTTGTCATGTCTATCATCATCGTCACCTCGCGGCTGCGTCCACCGAACTCCGACCTGCTACCAGCATCGTCGAAATGCTTGTACGGCCTCCCTCGGCGTCTGTCCTCCGTGCCGTGCGGGGAGCGGCGGGCGGGGCTGGCGGGGGCCCTACTCCGGCCTCCCCGGGGTGGTGGAGTGGTCGAACCCCTCGAATGTAGCACAATACCGAGTCTAGTACGCGCACGAGCCCGTGTAACTCCTCGGCGCGACCGGTCTCACTCGCCTTCGCCTTGCCCGCCACGGCGGCCCGTAGCCTTCTTCGGAGGCATCGCTGAAAATATAACATTTCGTCAGAAGGAAAAATATCCTGATAACACAGCACTAACGCACGATCTAAGATCCAAAGAAAGGGTAACATAACATCCTAGATGTCCTGTAGCCTCCGTCTATAGATGTGGTGCACGACACACCGATAAAGGACTCTACTAGACACGGCACTGCGTACATTCCGAGGACCGACCGCTCGATACCACTTTTTGTCACGACCCCGGTACCCCCGTGGCCGCGGCGGTGTCCCTAGCGGACACTACACGTACATACCTAACAGATCTGGCATATCATATAACTAATTCCGTTTAGGCACACATAAATACATACAGATGTGAAGTACATCGCATGAACATACATATACATATATACATTCTCTACCCTATACAGAAGCCGTTAAGGCTTTCATATTAAGCAGGTTTACTCAGATCACGGACTTATACTTATTTACCAGAATCGTGATAACTCACCACCCACAGACATGTCTACAGACCTCTAATCTACAGAACAGAATCAGAAGACGGGACAGGGCCCCGCCGTACCCAAATAAGCATATGTACAAGCAGACAAATAACAAGAGGTATATACCAAAAATATCGGCCCCGGATCAAAAGGAGCATTCTCGACAACGGAAACGGTACCCTGGGCCGGTGGCGTATCTCGAGGAATGCGTACGTACTGCGGGCATGTAAGCCGCATCCCCCCAGAAGAACGGGGGTCGGTACGGAAAATGTACCGAGTATGTAAAGCGGAACGATAACAAGCATAATCGTAATCGGGACGGAAGTACGGAAGTATAAGCTGAGAACCAAAATCGAATCGAAATACAAAAGGTATACTGTCCGAGACCTCGGGAAAACATGATATCAAAAGATAAGTAATGCATTTCAAATCACGTAACGTCATATAAATATGTATCGTGTCCGCCCTTTGATAAGGGACTCGGTAGGTAGAACTATGCATAACAAAATCATGTATCATGTGTGTACGAGATGTGTAGGCCCTTTATTAAGGGACTCGGTAATATGGAATCATACACATCGAATCAAATATCATGCATACATAACGTGTCCGGCCTCTCTTTGCGGGTCTCGGTGAATAATAATCATGTGCCATCACCGGCCACCATCTCCGTATACGTACGTCCGTATTTTGGACCTCGGGTAAGTCGAGGCAAGTGATACAAGTCGCGTATGGAAAATTGTAAAGTTGGAATAATAAGAAAGGCCAGGGGTAAAATGGTAAATTTGCAAAACGACTCATGGAAATACGGAGAAAGGCTAGGGGCAAATTTGGAACTAAGGGAAATGTTTTCATAAAAAAGAAGAGATTTGCTAGAAATTTCAAGAAAGGCCACTTGGCCGTGAGTCCCACTTGCAATATGTGGCCAAATGTTTTCAAGCCAAACAAGGGACAATTTGTTCAATTTTAATTGGAAGGAACTAAGTATATATAGAGGTGGAAAGATGATTTATTCATCTAAATTTCCTAGAGTTTTCAAGAAACAAGAAAGCAAGAAAAGAGAGGAGAAAAACAAAAGGCCATTCGGCCAAAAAAAAAAAAAATTGAAGGTCAAGAATTGATTTCCAAAATTATTTTCTCCTAGTTTCCCTACTAATTGGAACGCCCCCGTCAAAGTAGAGTGGTTGTTGAAGCAAGAAAAACACATATTCATAGGAGTTGCAAATTCTAGCCAAGTGAGGAGTAAAGGAAAAAGGTAAGGATTCATTCTTCTTTATGTGTTATGGATATGTGTGGATGTTGTAGTGCATGAAGATAAATGAAATTCGTGAAGGACATGAATATAGGGGCATGGCCGAATATGCATAGGTATGTAGGAATCATGTTTTAATTATTTTATTGAGTGTTTGGTTGTTATTGTTGTGAATGTTATATGGAAAATGGAAGTTGAATGGTTTTTGGAGAGATTGTAGTTGTGAATGCATGATGAAGCCGTGTGTGTGCATGGAGTATATAGCCGTGTATGTGTAGTGTGTGTTGAGTTGCATTGTGTTGTGTTGTGTGTTGGTTGTTGTTGTAATGTATGGAAAAATATGGAAATTATGAAAAGCATGCATATGGGGAGGGGGTTGGCCGAATGAGAGGAAGTGGAAAGGTGAGATGAATCGATTTTATTTAGAATGGAAATCGTTGTTGTGGTAGGTTTTATGATGTTAGGATAAAGATTTAATGGTTTGGAGAAATGAAAATTGGATTGTTGCGATTGAATTTGAAAGAAGGAAAAAAATTGTTGTTGTTGTTTCATAAGCCAGGAAAGATATGGGTAAGTAGTATATTGATAGTATTGTGGGATTATCATGTGGATTAAATTGTATTGAGTTATATTGAATTGTATGGAATTGTTGAATGTTGGATAAATAGCTTGAAAGGCCCTTGGTTTATGTTTGAATGATCTTGAATTAGTATGTGAATATGAACATATTGATATTGGATTGTAAGTGTAAAGTTGGATTTGGAGTTGTTGGATTAATTGGAAAATAAGACTATTTGCGCTAGAATGCGTTTTAGTCGATTGTTGATGTTGTGTATATTGTTGTTGGTATGGTTGTTGTTCGATTTGGCCGAGTTCCATTCTCGGATTTGTTGAGTAATAAAATGGCCGAGTATGAATCTCGGGGATGTCATACGTATAGGGGAGATGCTGCCCAAATTTTGTTATAAACAAGTATTGGTTGAGATTAACAATTGGTAATTGTGACCAAATTGTAGATTTTGGCGAACTTGGAGCTTGAGTTTGGAGACGTGTGCAAAGCGGAAAAGGTATGTGAAGCCTACCTCTCCTTCATTTGGCATGTCCTAGTTAGTATAGGTCAAAATCCGACCCTCGGGAAAAGTCTCTGCCCTCGGAAACGACACCTAAATTTATTCACTATTCATTCGGTAGAATTGAACCCAAAACTTGTGCTTTAAGGTAAAATGATGTTCAAACGTCGAAACCTTTGGAAATGAAATTGAAATGTCTTGAAACCTTCGTGGATGACCCAATGGGACATAATGACCGTGTTTTCATGTTTGTCACTCGAGTCTCGATATACGTGTATACGGATTCCCATACTTGTTTTATTGAAACTTTATAATCTGTTTTAAGTTTTCTTGTGGTGTTGCTATTCATTGCTAGTCTCGTCTTATAATGTTTGTCCTTTCGAGGTGAGGCGAAGCGACCATGGTTATTCCATAATGTAATCGGGGCTACGACCTTCGTCACCCCGATAGACACGTGACTTTTTTTTGGGTTCCTATGCATGTTTGCTTATATGATATGTATATGATATGTATATGAAAATGGGGAATTTTGGGGAATGGATACATGTTGCGCTATAGACGCATTGCCACCGGTCACCGGCGTAATTCCATCCGGACGCGGGATGCCCGGACGCGGGACACATGTGGGAAGCCGACGTATTTCGGCGACATGACTTGTTATTTTCACATGTATATGATACGAAATGTTTTGAACAAAAGTATGTATAATGTTATATCCCGTGTTTTTGCGTATTCGGGAAATTTGGACACAATTGTGATTGTAAGAAAAAGGCCATACCTTGGCTCCAATTGGTGTGTGTGTTGTGATTTGTGGGAATATTGATGTGTAAACATGAAAGAAGCCCTGAGGGCAAATTTGGAATTTTGAAAATTTGTTTTGGAATTTCACAACAAGTATTTTAATGAATTGGGCTTGGAAAAAAAAATGGAATTGAGGCCCAATCTTGCAAGGTGGCCGGCCAACATACTTGGCCCAAACCCAAGTCACATGTTGATCATGTGACTAATAATTAGGAGAGCATGTATATAATCATGCTTATCCTTGGAATGTTCAAGAAAAGCCAAGAAAAAGAAAAAAAACTTGAGAGCTAGCCTTGAAGGGCCATTCGGCCGAACCCCTTGGTAAACAAAAAAAAAATTTCTTAGCCTTCAACTTTAATCCAAATTCTTGTTCTTGTTGGTTTCTTGTCAAACTCAAGACGCTCTCCAACGTGATGTAATTAGTTTAGCAAAGAGTGGCGTTTGCGGAAAGTTGGAATTTAAAGAAAAGGTATGAATTTTATGCTTTATGTTATGGAATAAGTATATGTGTTATGATGATTAGAGATAGGTGAGAATTATGGAAATATTGTGTGTGTGC
>NW_026720500.1:0-10481 GCF_029784015.1 Lycium ferocissimum
CGGAGCGGGAGATTGAGTTCGCCATTGATATGCTACACGATACTAAGCCCGTATCTATTCCCCCATATCGAATGGCCCGTAGAACTAAAGGAGTTAAAAGCGCAATTGAAGGATTTGCTCGAAAAAGGCTTTATTAGACCAAGCTCGTCGCCATGGGGAGCACCTGTGTTATTTGTGAGAAAGAAAGATAGCTCCTTAAGAATGTGTATCGATTACAGGCAATTGAACAAGGTGACCATAAAGAATAAGTACCCCCTTCCAAGGATCGACGATTTGTTTGACCAACTACAGGGTGCGAAATGGTTCTCGAAGATAGATCTAAGATTAGGGTACCATCAAGTGAGGGTTAAAGAGGAGGACATCCCCAAGACAGCTTTCAGAACGAGATACAGCCATTATGAGTTTCGGGTAATGTCGTTTGGCTTGACCAACGCCCCGGCGATATTCATGAACCTGATGAATAATGTATTCGAGGGCCTTTCTTGGATTTGTTCGTGATCGTGTTCATTGATGACATTTTGGTGTATTCCGTCGGAAAGCGGAACATGCGGACCACTTGCGTCTTGTTCTTGGAATCCTTCGAGCTCGTAAGTTATATGCCAAATTTTCAAAATGTGAATTCGGCTAAATTCGGTGACTTTTCCGGGGCCACATCATTTCGCCGATGGTATTCGGGTAGATACACGGAAGATTGAAGCGTGAAGAATTGGCGAGTCAACAACGCCCTACGGAGAGTCCGCAGTTTCTTGGGTTTGGCCGGTTACTATCGAAGGTTTGTAGAAGGATTTTCTTCCATCGCAGCACCATTAACGAAGCTGGCCCAGAAGGCGGTTAAGTTTCAATCGACGGATGCGTGTGAGCGTAGCTTCCAGGAATTGAAAAATAGGTTGACTTCGGCCCCAGTCTTGACACTCCTCGAATGATCGGAGGGCTTGGTTATTTATTGTGATGCTTCAGGTATCGGACTAGGTTGCGTGTTGATGCAGCATGGCAAAGTAATTGCCTATGCCTCGCGGCGATTGCTAAAGATATGGAGACATTATTTATATGTTGCATAATCGAAAAATTCGAAATAATTGTGAATTATGAGAAAGGAGGCTATGTTTGAAATTTTCTTAGTATGTGTATGTCGGTTATGAAAATTTGAACGTGAAAACACCGGAGAAGGCCTAAGGGCAAAATTGGAATTTTGGAAATTTATTTCGGAATTACAAAATAAGAATTATGATGCATTGGGCTAAAAAAAAAATAAGAAAAATTGAGGCCCAAATATGGAGGGGTGGCCGGCCATGAAGCTAGGCCCAACCCATGGTATTAAAAAAAAATTTCATGTGCCAAACATGTGACAAATTAAGGGGGACATTTATATATATGCATGATTTGTCTAGAAATTTCAAGAGAAATCAAAACAAAACAAAGGCAAGAAAAAAAAAGGGCAATCGGCCAAAGAGAAAGAGAAGGAGAAAAAGAAAAGAAAAATTTTCAAGCCTTCAATTCTAGTTCAAAAATTTGATTCTTCATGAATTCATACTAAGTTCAAGATGCTCTCCAAGTTGGTATAATTTTCAAGGCAAGAAGAGCTTCTTTTGGCAAGTGGAAAGAATTGGAAAAAGGTAAGATTTCCATGTTTTATGTTATGGAATAAGTATACATGTTATGAGGATT
Organism: Lycium ferocissimum; assembly: GCF_029784015.1. Lineage (NCBI taxonomy): Eukaryota > Viridiplantae > Streptophyta > Magnoliopsida > Solanales > Solanaceae > Lycium > Lycium ferocissimum. The sequence goes on from NW_026720500.1 coordinate 1,666, forward strand.
GAAACTAGAAGAGAATCATGGAGTGGTGGTGTGTATGTGCTTAGCCGTGTATATGTATATATATATAGATATGGCCGTGTATGTGCATAGTTGTGCATGAAAAATATGTTGAATATTATTGTGTAATTTAGTTGTAGTTATGGTGAAAATTGTATTGGAAATGAAAGTTGAATAAATTAGTGAAAGTTGGGAGATATGAAGTATGGCCGTGTGGTATGCATGGTGTGGGAGGAAAATGAATTGAACTTTATTTAGCTTGTTAGTTGTGTCGTTATGATATTTGTGACGTAAATAGAGGTTTAACGAATGGAGTCGCCATTGAAAATGGTTGTATGTTGTTATGGCGAATTATGTGGAATTTATATGATTTTTGTATGAATATGGAAGTAAGGTTTAAATGCGGATTATGGTCATTGTTAATGAATTTGGAAGATGGAAATGTGTTATGGACTTGTATGTTAAAGATTGGTTGAATTGAAAAAAAAAAGATGTTGGCCGTGGCTATGGAAAGTTGAAATGGAGATAAATTGTTTGTTTGATATTGTTGTTATGATTCTTATAATGTAAATGGAGGGAAAACAATATAAGTTTGCATTGATTTGGAAGTGTTGGATGAATATTATGAAAATTTAGTTGTATATTATGTTGTGTTGTAAATGTGATGATGTTGTTGTTGAGTTGTTGTTGGTTGTTTTGAGCCGAGTTGAATCTCGGGGGCGTCATATTTATAGGGGAAGTCTTTTGCCGAAATTTCGGTAGCCAAGTATAACCCCAAGATTGAAATGTTAGCTTGCATGAATAGTAACTGGTAAAGATGACCATTTGCAGTTTTTGGACGAAACGGGAAGTGAGATTTGACAAGCGTAAGGCGCAATCCAGGTATGTAAAGCCTTCCCTATCTTTCTTTGGCATGTTCTGAGTCTAACAAGCCTTGACAACGAGCCTCGATGACATACGCTTCTCACCATTTGAGATTGAAGTTAGCGAAAAATCTTTCAATAAGATTGAACCAATTTCTCCTAAAATGACCTATAAGTATGCAACTTCCACAAATGGAGTCGAAACACCCTAAAATGATTATGGACGGCTCCCTAAGGTTTATTATCCATAAATTACGTACTTCTACTATGGTTGGGTCCGAGGTGGGCCCACAAAACCCTGATACTCCCGGTATGACTCAAATTGATCTATTTCTGTCCGTTCTGCAAAAGTAACTCGTGATTATGTTTCGTCCGCTAACTAATAAGCATTTTGTTGTCTTTACGAATCGAACATTTTCGACATCCGTAACGATTACGGACACTCGTTCGATATAATCGACTATTCGATCCGATATGTTTTACGAACTATTTCGGTTTATTAAGTACGTATGTCGGTACGTATGCATATGGTTTCTCATTTATCTGTTCGTGGATGCCTCAATGCTTCCTTTCGCGCCGGGCCGGGTTTCGTAATTCGTGCACTTCACCGCATTGTTCACCGCGTCCCTCGGATTGTGCGGGCCGGGATCCGTACGTATCCGATATGATCCGATTATGATCCGATTATGTGATATTATGGGGATGGCGGCCGGGATGGCATTTGATCCGATTCTCGTTCGTCCACCGCGTCCCGTACTACGAGGGCGGGTTCGTTACCGCGTCCCTTATTAAAGGGCGGGATACGTCGTATGTGATTGAGATTTGATATCCGGTATGTACGTACGTATATGATTATGACTCGCATGCATGATTACTCGTTACGCGCCCGTACGTCCGATTCGGACTCGATTACGTCCGACATATATTTGAGATCCGGTTTTGTCGAAGGTACGTCTGTCACACTTCTGTATCTCTGATCTGCATTGTGCCTCCGTCAGCCGCAATTCCTAAATCTGACATAATAAGATTCTGTCTGTACGCTCTGTAAGTCTGACTCTGCTTATGATTCTGTCTGTACGCTCCGTAAGTCTGACTCCGCCTATGATTCTGTCTGTACATTCTGTAAGTCGACTCCGCTACGAATCCGATTCGTCCGCTTTATTTACGTATTTCCGTACGTTACGATTTTACATATCCGACTCGGTTATTTTAATTATGTATGTTATGTTTCCGCTTTACATACTCGGTACATCTTCGTACCGACCCCCTTGCTTCTCGGGGCCGTGTTACATGCCCACGAGGTACGAACGCGCGCGCGGTACGCCGCCGATTTAGGTTATCGATCTGTTGTTTGGAGAGCTCCCTTTGATCGGAGCTAACACTTTTGGTATATATCTTTTGTTGTATCTATGTTCGTATATATATGATCATTTGGGTACGGCGGGGCCGTCCCGTCTTCGATTCTCGTTTTGTATGTTAGAGGTGCGAGATATGTTTGTGGGTTGTGGGTTGTCCTAGTCGGGTAGGTACGTGCGATATGCGATTTTGTCGATATAATAGCCCTAACGGCTTACGTACGGTTTCGGTATGTATGTATATCTGCATATGTATGTTCGTGCGATGCACCTTATATCTGTATGAATTTATGTATGTTTAAGTGGAATTAGCCGGTTGGTATATCGGATTTGACAGGTAGGTACGTATGGGTGTCCAAGTAGGACACCAGTCACGGCCCACGGGGCTGGGTCGTGACAAAAGTGGTATCAGAGCGGTCGGTTCTCGGAATGTCTGCAGGCCGTGTCTAGTAGAGTCTTGTTTATCGGTGTGTTGGGCCCCACATCTATAAACGGAGGCTACGGGACATCTAGGATGTTATGTTACCCTTTCTTGGAATCTTAGATCGTGCGATAGATTTGTATTGTAATAGGGTGGGTCCTCCCAACGAATTGCTGTATATACAGCGAGGCTCCAAAAGAGCGACAACGTCGGTATTTTGGGAAATTGTTTCGAACCCTCTCTCTGCAGGTGATTGTAGATTGACAAAGGATGAAGAGGGCGGCTTCTGATGATGGGGATGGGGGTGCTAAGAAAGCCCCCAGGATGTCACCGGGGCCAAGTAGACGGAGCCCCAGCTATTCGATCGAGACTGATCCTTCGGAGGATCCTGCGACGATCCCTCGGATCCGTGCGACCCCCAGTGAGGAGGATCCCCCAGAGAGCAGCTACGACATGGATCCGTCCGAGTATGGAGCGGGGGCACCGGGAGAGGAGCTCCCCGACATTGTGCCAGCCGCTCCTATGGTGGAGCACTATGTTACCGCCTTCTTCGGTGAGCGTTACGCCATATTCCGCCCTTTATCCTGGTCATCGGTGAACCAGGAGTCGCCGGACCACCTATATCCCTCAGATTCAGACGAGGTGGGTGACGAGGAGGAGCACCCCTCGCTCTATAGCTTATTAGATCGGTCGGAGGCGGCTCGTCCACGGTATACGAGTATTATTTATCTGAAATTTGTTCTATATATGTGTATTTGTTGCATAATTGTGTAGTTTGGACCGGGGTGGAACCCGCTACGAAAATTTCGAAAAATTTATTAAGGCGCGAACCGCCCTAAATTACGTGGCAAAGATCGTGTGGGGCATTTGACGCGGTGATATTGCCGATAACGCATCAAAATGCATGGAACTTTTGAAGTTAAGCGTGCTGAGACCAGAGCAATCCTGGGATGGGTGACCCCCTGGGAAGTACGTCAAGAATTTTTCACAAATATGGATATGGAGACTAAATGAGAAATTGGGGGAACCTAAGTAGGATGACAAGGAAATTTCCGTAAGTCTCTGAAGTATAGTAAAGGTAGTTCGACTCTGATCGCGATTCTGTACGCTATATTTCTGCGCCCCTGTTTTCGGTGGAGTTCTGTTTACCATAATCCTGTGCTTCTGAATCTGATCACGTTTCTGTTTAATATACCTCTGTGCGTCCAACTCCGATCATAATTCTGTCCGATATATTTTGGTGCGTCTGATTCTGACTTCAAATCTGTCTGATAAATCTCTGTACATCCGACTCTGATATGACTCTGTCTGATATATTTCTGTATGTCTGCCCGATCACGGACCGTCCGACATACGTACGTACATCCGACCTCGACCGTGAATACGTACGGGTGTATGTGTCTATACGTCTGACTCTGATTTCGAAATCTGTCCGATAAATCTCTATATGTCCGACTCTGATTATAGACCCGTCTGATATACTTCTGTACGTCTGGCTCCGAATTTGAATTCGCTTAAGATAATCGTCGGAATATGATTCTGTCTGCCGTACTTTTGTACTTCTGACTCCGAATATGACTCCGTCTGACGTCCGTTTGATCTTCTGGACCTAGTTAAGATTCTGTCTGCCGTATATCCGATTTAAGACAGGTATGAACAGCCCTAATACGGTGATGTCGGAGAAAGACGGATGAAGTTGGAAAATGAAAGCCGTTACAAGTTCTTCGATCAAGTACAAGTATGTAAATGGCAAGTAGACCTCTCCGACTGATTTTGATCTACCATGAGGTTGAATTAACATTCGAGGACGAATGTTTTAAAGGGGGGGAGGATGTTACATCCCGTCTTTTTGCATAATCGAAAAATTCGAAATAATTGTGAATTATGAGAAAGGAGGCTATGTTTGAAATTTTCTTAGTATGTGTATGTCGGTTATGAAAATTTGAACGTGAAAACACCGGAGAAGGCCTAAGGGCAAAATTGGAATTTTGGAAATTTATTTCGGAATTACAAAATAAGAATTATGATGCATTGGGCTCAAAAAAAATAAGAAAAATTGAGGCCCAAATATGGAGGGGTGGCCGGCCATGAAGCTAGGCCCAACCCATGGTATTAAAAATTTTTCATGTGCCAAACATGTGACAAATTAAGGGGGACATTTATATATATGCATGATTTGTCTAGAAATTTCAAGAGAAATCAAAACAAAACAAAGGCAAGAAAAAAAAAGGGCAATCGGCCAAAGAGAAAGAGAAGGAGAAAAAGAAAAGAAAAATTTTCAAGCCTTCAATTCTAGTTCAAAAATTTGATTCTTCATGAATTCATACTAAGTTCAAGATGCTCTCCAAGTTGGTATAATTTTCAAGGCAAGAAGAGCTTCTTTTGGCAAGTGGAAAGAATTGGAAAAAGGTAAGATTTCCATGTTTTATGTTATGGAATAAGTATACATGTTATGAGGATTGAAACTAGAAGAGAATCATGGAGTGGTGGTGTGTATGTGCTTAGCCGTGTATATGTATATATATAGATATGGCCGTGTATGTGCATAGTTGTGCATGAAAAATATGTTGAATATTATTGTGTAATTTAGTTGTAGTTATGGTGAAAATTGTATTGGAAATGAAAGTTGAATAAATTAGTGAAAGTTGGGAGATATGAAGTATGGCCGTGTGGTATGCATGGTGTGGGAGGAAAATGAATTGAACTTTATTTAGCTTGTTAGTTGTGTCGTTATGATATTTGTGACGTAAATAGAGGTTTAACGAATGGAGTCGCCATTGAAAATGGTTGTATGTTGTTATGGCGAATTATGTGGAATTTATATGATTTTTGTATGAATATGGAAGTAAGGTTTAAATGCGGATTATGGTCATTGTTAATGAATTTGGAAGATGGAAATGTGTTATGAACTTGTATGTTAAAGATTGGTTGAATTGAAAAAAAAAAGATGTTGGCCGTGGCTATGGAAGAGTTGAAATGGAGATAAATTGTTTGTTTGATATGTGTTGTTATGATTCTTATAATGTAAATGGAGGGGAAACAATATAAGTTTGCATTGATTTGGAAAATTGTAGATATATTGGAAAATAGACTAATAGTGTATATTATGTTTTGTTGTAAATGTGATGTTGTTGATGTTGTTGTTGAGTTGTTGTTGGTTGTTTTGAGCCGAGTTGAATCTCGGGGTGTCATATTTATAGGGGAAGTCTTTGCCGAAATTTCGGTAGCCAAGTATAACCCCAAGATTGAAATGTTAGCTTGCATGAATAGTAACTGGTAAAGATGACCATTTGCAGTTTTTGGACGAAACGGGAAGTGAGATTTGACAAGCGTAAGGCGCAATCCAGGTATGTAAAGCCTTCCCTATCTTTCTTTGGCATGTTACGAGTCTAACGGGCGACAGCCGAGCCTCGATGACATACGCTTCTCACCATTTGAGATTGAAGTTAGCGAAAAATCTTTCAATAAGATTGAACCAATTTCTCCTAAAATGACCTATAAGTATGCAACTTCCACAAATGGAGTCGAAACACCCTAAAATGATTATGGACGGCTCCCTAAGGTTTATTATCCATAAATTACGTACTTCTACTATGGTTGGGTCCGAGGTGGGCCCACAAAACCCTGATACTCCGGTATGACTCAAATTGATCTATTTCGTCCGTTACGCAAAAGTAACTCGTGATTATGTTTCGTCCGCTAACTAATAAGCATTTTGATTTGTCTTTCGAATCGAACATTTTCGACATCCGTAACGATTGGACACTCGTTACGATATAATCGACTATTACGATCGATATGTTTTTACGAACTATTTCGGTTTATTAAGTACGTATGTCGGTCGTATGCATATGGTTTCTCATTTGTACGTTCGTGGATGCCTCAATGCTTCCTTCATCGCGCCGGGCCGGGTTACGTAATTCGTGCACTTCCGCATTGTTCACCGCGTCCCTCGGATTGTGCGGGCCGGGATCCGTCCGTATCCGATATGATCCGATTATGATGCGATTATGTGATATTATGGGGATGGCGGCCGGGATGGCATTTGATACGATTCGTTCGTCCACCGCGTCCCGTACTACGAGGGCGGGTTCGTTACCGCGTCCCTTATTAAAGGGCGGGATACGTACGTATGTGATTGAGATTTGATATACGGTATGTACGTACGTATATGATTATGACTGCGCATGCATGATTCTCGCATTACGATTACGTACGTACGATTCGGACTACGATTACGTCCGACATATATTTGAGATGCGGTTTTGTCCGAAGGTACGTACGTCACACCCCCGTATCTACGATCCGCATTGTGCCTCCGTCAGCCGCAATTCCTAAATCTGACATAATAAGATTCTGTCTGTACGCTCTGTAAGTCTGACTCTGCTTATGATTCTGTCTGTACGCTCCGTAAGTCTGACTCCGCCTATGATTCTGTCTGTACATTCTGTAAGTCTGACTCCGCTACGAATCCGATTCTGTCCGCTTTATTTTTGTATTTCCGTCTGTTACGATTTTACATATCTGACTCTGGTTATTTTAATTATGTATTTTATGTTTCCGCTTTACATACTCGGTACATCTTCGTACTGACCCCCTTGCTTCTCGGGGGCTGTGTTACATGCCCACAGGTACAGACGCGCCGTACGGTACGCCGCCAGTTTAGGTTATCAGTCTGCTGTTTGGAGAGCTCCCTTTGATCCGGAGCTAACACTTTGGTATATATTTTCTGTTGTATCTATGTTCTGTATATATATGATCATTTGGGTACGACGGGGCCTTGTCCCGTCTTCTGATTCTCGTTTGTATGTTGAGGTCCGCGATATGTTTGTGGGTTGTGGGTTGTCGCCGTCCGGGTAGGTACGTGCGATATGCGACTTTGTACGATATAATAGCCCTAACGGCACGTACGGGTTTCAATATGTATATATGTATATGTATGTTCGTGCGATGCACCTTATATCCGTATGAATTTATGTATGTTTTGTATTATATTTTGGTATGAAAAAAAAAGATTTTACGTGTGCGATGAAGGTACGCGGGTTATTTCGGCCTTAAACAGATCGAGTGCCGTCGAGATCCTCGGAAGGCGGGCGTGGCGATTAGTGGTGATGTGTGCCATGTAGATAGTCATGGAACAAAAATCAAAAACACATTCGTTCTTTTGAGGTGAAAGAAGTTTGACCCCTCATTGTTCATGGATTTTTCCCTTTTTAAAGGGATAATGTTTTATTTTGGGGAGAAGACATGAGAGTGAAATACCTAGGGGATGTTTTGTAAGTTGAAAGGTGGCCATTTTTTGGGACAAGGTATTTGAAAATCCACGGGATGATAACACCTTCTAGGGGACCTCCTCGAGGAATTGGATCCACTTATGGGGAGGGTTTTCAAAAAGGGAAATTTGCCCCAAATTGCTAATTCTTCCAGGGGGTTTCCAATTAGTAGTATCGACCTTCGAGTTTCATAGTGAAACCACATTTGAGGACACCCTAGATGAAATTATTTTGCGACACCTTTTTTATTATCTTTTTGCAAAGAGACATTCATATCTATTGGGAGGCATCTTAAGGGGGGGTCCCGTGTACCCGCCATTACCTTGCCCGTGATAGTGGGGTTTTCCCCTTTTACCCCGGGGAAGTCTTAGCTTGGTGTGAATGGTATCATTTTGCAGAGGATCATTTGTAGTCCGCCAACTGGTTCCCGAACCAGGGCTTTTGAAAATCCTCATTTCTTAACGGTTGCCGCCCTTTTCTCACGAGAGCTTATTTTGCTTGAAAATGGTTGATACTTGGTATATCACAAATTTGTTCTTACTTGGCATGGTGGAGGGTTTGTCCACCCTAACACTAACCCTCACCGGGGGGGGGGTTTTTTTTGCTCCTTTTTGGTTTTGCGGTTTAGATTTAACAATCCCTTTTGGGGGAGAAGATACAAGACCAATTCCATCGAGCTTTAGAAAAAGGAGTCTTTGAAGATCATGGGAGGTCCACATAAGGCCTTCAAGAAGGGAGATTTTAGAAGGCTTTAAGAGTCCCAAATCCCGGGGTTGCCCCTTAAAGGCCCCAATTGCAAGTCTGATTCAAGGTCAAGATGGCTACTTGCGAAAAGGGGTATTTGTGCAAGGGGACCCAAAAGGGGTTATGATTGCAAAAAAGGCCATGACAATAAGAGGGTCATCTA
>NW_026720501.1:0-10281 GCF_029784015.1 Lycium ferocissimum
TTTAAAACCTATTTTTAAAGAATTAAAAAAAAGAATCAAAAAATCCAAAACGAAGTCTTTTCCGGTTTTAAGGATTTTCAAAGAAAGAGCAACAATTTTCCTAAAAGTCGAAAAAGAAATTAAAAACTGGATTATAAAAAACTTGCTTTTTCTAAAAGAAAAAAAAAAAAACCTTTCAAAACAAAATAGAATTTCATTAGTTGGCCCGAGAGCAATATATGAATTAAATGAAACTAAAAAAGATTTAATAATGAGTAATCAGATGATTCATGAACTATCTGTTCAAAAAAAATCCACGGAGTGGCCAAATTCTTCACTCAGCGAAAACAAAATAAAAAATGTGATTGATAAAATAAAGACAATCAGAAATCAAACAAAAAAAATTTCAAAAGAAAAAGAAAAACTAACTAATAGTTGTAACAAACTGGGTTATGACTCTAAAATAATTGAGTCATCAAAAAAAAGTTGGCAGACATTAAAAAAAAAAAATACTCGATTAATTCGTAAATCTGTTTTTTTTATAAAATTTTGCGTTGAACAACTGTCTATAACTATTTTTCTAGGTATCGTTAATATTCCAAGAATTACTACACAACTTTTTGTTGATTCAACAAAAAAAATTCTTGATCGATATATTTACAAGAATGAGGAAAATGGAGAAAAAAAAAAAAATACCATTTATTTTATTTCGACTATAAAAAATTTCATATCAAAAAAAAATTTTTTTAGTTATGACTTATACTCTTTATCACAAGCATATGTATTTTACAAATTATCACAAATTCAAGTTAGTAACTTTTCTAAATTAAAGTCTTTTTTTGAATATAACATATACATAACATCCTTTTTTGTTAAGAATCAAATAAAGGATTTTTTTCAAGAACAAGGAATCTTTCATTATGAATGGAAAGATAAAACCTTTTTAAATTCCGAAATAAATCAATGGAAAAACTGGTTACGAAGTCATTCTCAATATAATTTACCTCAGATTGCATGGGCTAGATTAGTAACCCAAAAATGGAAAAATAAAATAAACCAAGACTCTCTCGTTCTAAATCCAAGTTTAAACAAAGTGGATTCATACGAAAAAAATTTTTTTGATAATTACAAAAAACAAAATTTTTGTGAGGCTAACTCATTTTTCAATCCAAAACATAAACAGAATTTCAAAAAGGATTCTATATATAATCTTTTTTGCTACAAATCTATTCATTCTACAGAAAAATTTTTTGATATGTCTACAGGCCTAGAAAATTTGTTAGTCTCTTGTTTTCTAGAAAAATATAATATTCGGAGTATAGGGGAAATTCGACATAGAAAATATTTGGATTCGAGAATTCTCAACTTTTGGTTTAGAAAAAAAGTAAATATTGAGCCTGATACTAAGAGTAAAAAAAAATATATTAAGACTAAAGTTCAGAATTATCAAAGAATTGATAAAATAACTAAGACGAGTCTTGCCAATCAAAAAATAAACTTTTTTGATTGGATGGGAATGAATGAAGAAATACTAAATCATCGTATAACAAATTTTGACTTTTTTTTCTTTCCAGAATTTTTCTTATTTTCTAGTACATATAAAATGAAACCGTGGGTCATACCAATTAAATTACTTCTTTTCAATTTTAATGAAACAAAAAATGTGAATAAACAGATCACCCTAAAGAAAAAAGGTTTTATATCATCAAACGAAAACAAATTCCTTCGGTTGTTTAATCTAAATAAAGAAGAAAACGAATCGGCAGGTCAAGAAAAGTTTGAATCAGATAAAGAAACAAAAATAAATATGGAATCAGCTCTATCAAAGCAAGAAAAAAATATTGAAGAAAATTATACAGAATCGAAGATAAAAAAAAGTCAAAATAAAAAACAACCAAAAAGCAATACCGACGAGGAACTTGACTTATTTCTCAAAAGGTATTCGCGTTTTCAATTTCGATGGAATTGTTTTAATCAAAAAATTATCAATAATATAAGAGTATACTGTCTCTTGATTAGACTAAAAAATCCAAACGAGATAACGATATCTTGTATTGAAAGAGGAGAGATGAGCCTAGATATTCTAATGATTGAGAAGAATTGCACTTTTTCAAAATTAATGAAAAAAGGAATATTGATTGTTGAACCTGTTCGTTTGTCTGTAAAAAACGATGGACAACTTATTATATATAGAACCATCGGGATTTCATTGGTTCATAAAAATAAACAAAAAATAAGTAAAAGATCAAAAAAAAAAAGCTATATTTATAAAAAAAATAATTATGATTTCTTTGTCCCTGAAACTATTCTATCCCCTAAACGACGTAAAGAATTTCGAATTCTAATTTGTTTCAATTTAAAAAAAAAAAATGCAAGGGATAGAAATTCAAAATTTGATACAAATATTCAAAACTTGACCACAGTTTTGAATAAAAAGAAAGATCTTGATAAGGATAAAAAAAACCTAATTAAATTAAAATCCTTTCTTTGGCCCAATTTTCGATTAGAAGATTTAGCTTGTATGAATCGCTATTGGTTTAATACGACTAACGGAAATCATTTCAGTATGATAAGAATACACATGTATACGCGATTTCAAATGCATTAATGGTAGATCCTTTTTACTATATTTTGACTATATATATATAATATTAAGTTACGGTATATGAAAAATATATAATATAAGTTACGGTATATGAAAACAATTGGATGCACAAACGTGAGGTATTGCTTTAAATTAAATCTTTATACATGAGATTCATTGAATTAATGATATAGATACCACTCAGAGCGGATCCATAAATAAATTTTTAAAATCTTCCTTTTTTAGATCGAAATTAAAACTTTTAATTTATAAAATTAAGAATTAAGAAGTTGATAATTAAATTCGGATCCTTGTACAAAAAAACTACCATTATTATTACTGATCAGTAAAATTCATATCTTTCAATTCATATTAAAAAGGGAAGGATTTCTTTTTATGATAAAAAATACATTCATTTCATTTCAAGAAAAAAAAGAAGAAAGCAAGGGATCTGTTGAATTTCAAGTATTCAGTTTCACTAATAAGATACGAAGACTTACTTCACATTTGGAATTACACAGAAAAGATTATTTATCTCAGAGAGGTTTACGAAAAATTCTGGGAAAACGCCAACGACTGCTGGCTTATTTGTCAAAAAAAAATAGAGTACGTTATAAAGAATTAATTAATCAGTTGAATATTCGGGAATTAAAAACTCGTTAAATTCCAAAATTGTGAATTAGTTAATTTTTTAGATCTTGAATTTTTGAATAAACTTCTTTTTCAGCAATCTAATTCATACCAGAACGAATCAAGGAAAAACTTATGAAGAAACCAGTTACAGGAAAAGATCTTATGATAGTCAATATGGGACCTCACCACCCATCCATGCACGGTGTTCTTCGCTTAATTGTTACTCTAGACGGTGAGGATGTTGTTGATTGTGAACCCATATTGGGTTATTTACACAGAGGGATGGAAAAAATTGCAGAAAACCGAGCAATTATACAATATTTACCTTATGTAACGCGGTGGGATTATTTAGCTACTATGTTTACAGAAGCAATAACAGTAAATGGACCCGAACAATTAGGAAATATTCAAGTTCCTAAAAGAGCCAGCTATATCAGAGTAATTATGCTAGAATTGAGTCGTATAGCTTCTCATCTGTTATGGCTTGGCCCTTTTATGGCAGATATTGGGGCACAGACTCCCTTTTTCTATATTTTCAGAGAACGAGAATTTGTATATGATCTATTCGAAGCTGCCACCGGTATGAGAATGATGCATAATTTTTTTCGTATTGGAGGAATAGCGGCGGATTTACCTTATGGTTGGGTAGATAAATGCTTGGATTTTTGTGATTATTTTTTAACAGAGGTTGTTGAATATCAAAAACTTATTACACGAAATCCTATTTTTTTAGAACGAGTTGAAGGCGTTGGGATTATTGGTGGGGAAGAAGCAATAAATTGGGGTTTATCCGGACCAATGTTACGCGCATCCGGAATACCATGGGATCTTCGTAAAGTTGATCGTTATGAGTCTTACGATGAATTTGAATGGGAAATTCAGTGGCAAAAACAAGGAGATTCATTAGCTCGTTATTTAGTACGACTTAGCGAAATGACAGAATCCATCAAAATTATTCAACAGGCTCTGGAAGGACTTCCGGGGGGTCCCTATGAAAATTTAGAAAGTAGAGGCTTTGATAAAAAAAGGAATCCAGAGTGGAATGATTTTGAATATCGATTCATTAGTAAAAAACCTTCCCCTACTTTTGAATTATCGAAACAAGAACTTTATGTAAGAGTTGAAGCTCCAAAAGGGGAATTGGGAATTTTTCTAATAGGAGATCAAAGTGGTTTTCCTTGGAGATGGAAAATCCGACCACCAGGTTTTATTAATTTGCAAATTCTTCCTGAACTAGTTAAAAGAATGAAATTGGCTGATATTATGACGATACTCGGTAGCATAGATATAATTATGGGAGAAGTTGATCGTTAAAATGATAATTTATGCAACAGAAGTACAAACTATAAATTCTTTTGTTAGATTGGAATCTTTAAAAGAGGTCTATGGACTCATATGGATATTTGTCCCTATATTTTCTCTTGTATTGGGAATCATAACTGGTGTACTAGTAATTGTGTGGTTAGAAAGAGAAATATCTGCAGGGATACAACAACGTATTGGACCTGAATACGCCGGCCCGTTAGGAATTCTTCAAGCTTTAGCCGACGGGACAAAACTACTTTTCAAAGAAGACCTTCGTCCATCTAGAGGAAATACTCCTTTATTTAGTATTGGACCATCTATAGCAGTTATCTCTATTTTACTAAGTTATTCAGTAATTCCCTTTAGCAATCACCTTGTTTTAGCGGATCTCAATATCGGTATTTTTTTATGGATTGCCATCTCAAGTGTTGCTCCGATCGGACTTCTTATGTCAGGATATGGATCAAATAATAAATATTCTTTTTTAGGTGGTCTGCGAGCTGCTGCCCAAGCAATTAGTTATGAAATACCATTAACTCTATGTGTTTTATCAATATCTCTACGTGCGATTCGTTGAAACAGAAAGGTTTATTCCGTTTCTTCTAGATAAAAAAAAATGAAAAAAACGGAATATATATATTTATCTTTGGGGTTAATCTTAATAAAAGGAATTTGATAGTTATATATGAGTGAAAAAAAACTGCTCAGAAATTAGCAGTAAAAAGAAAAATTCAGTCTCATTTCCTATGTACAAAGGTTAAATGGAAATAAATATAAGCGTAAGAATCACTTTACCCCAAGGTTGGTTGATTAGTCAGCCGGGCTTGAAGCGGGTTAAAAAAAATATTAACCGTATGACGTTTTCACTATCAGTTATATAAATTACTATACATATACATATATTACAAAGTGAGCGGCAATTAGGTAAAAACGCGTGGATGGTTAGAAACACCAAAATACACAAAGAATTTGTAATAGAGATTAACCAAATTGAAAAGGATATTTATGCATAACATAAGATAACAAAAAAAGAAGGTTAATTGGGGCTTGAAATTAGTAGAAATGATCAGGCAGTACTCCCCAAGATTCCGATTCAGAGTATGCTCCCATCCACCGATAAATGTAATGACTATCAGAAACGAAATAATCCTTTATTTTTTTTTTAAGTCCACCTACTTTTTTCTAAAAAAGAAAGAAGAATAGGAACGAAACAAGGATATTTTTTTTGATAGATTTCGAAAATAAAATAGAATTTCTATCATGAATAATAAACTAATAGGATGTTTAATTCTTTTTCGTAATTGAAAAACACGACGGGCTGAAAAACCTAGTTTTATTTTTACAAGGGTGCTTTATTAAAGGATTAAGTTATTACTCAACAAATAGAAATTAAAATTTGTAAAGGATGAGATGAATTCCGAAGCGCGTTTTTTAGTTTTAGAATTTGAGCAGACAGAATTCCATTGGTATAATTCGGGATCCCAGATATATTTTTATTTAATCCATTTTAGAACACATCATATCCATCTAAATAATACTAATCTGGTCCTTATATTTATTTACGGCCCCCGAGGAGCCGTATGAGGCGAAGACCTCATGTACGGTTTTGTAATAGCGGTGAGAATAGTAATGTTATCACCGACTAGGATTATCTAACAGTTTAAGTACAGTTGATATAGTTGAGGCACAATCAAAATATGGTTTTTGGGGATGGAATTTGTGGCGTCAACCTATAGGTTTTATCATTTTTCTAATTTCTTCCCTAGCAGAATGCGAGAGGTTACCTTTTGATTTACCAGAAGCGGAAGAAGAATTAATAGCAGGTTATCAAACTGAATATTCCGGTATCAAATTTGGTTTATTTTACGTTGCTTCTTATCTAAATCTATTAATTTCCTCATTATTTGTAACAGTTCTATACTTAGGCGGTTGGAATATTTCTATTCCGTATATATCTATTCTGGAGCTATTTGAAAAGGATCAAATTTTTGGAACAACAATTGGTATCTTTATTACATTAGCTAAAACTTATTTGTTCTTGTTCATTTCTATCGCAACCAGATGGACTTTACCTAGGCTAAGAATGGATCAACTATTAAATCTTGGATGGAAATTTCTTTTACCGATTTCCCTTGGTAATCTATTATTAACAACTTCTTTCCAACTCTTTTCACTCTAAATTGAAAATCAATCCAAGATATTCATTACTTGTTTTAAACAAGAGAAAGAAACAAAGATCAAATTATTCATAGATAATTACAATATGCTTCCTATGATAACCGGGTTCATGAATTATGGTCAACAAACCCTACGAGCTGCAAGGTATATTGGTCAGGGTTTCATGATTACCTTATCCCACACAAATCGTTTACCTGTAACTATTCAATACCCCTATGAAAAATTAATAACATCAGAACGTTTCCGCGGTCGAATCCATTTCGAATTTGATAAATGCATTGCTTGTGAAGTATGTGTTCGAGTATGTCCTATAGATCTGCCGGTTGTTGATTGGAAATTGGAAACCAATATTCGAAAAAAACGATTGCTTAATTACAGTATTGATTTTGGAATTTGTATATTTTGTGGTAATTGTGTTGAGTATTGTCCAACAAATTGTTTGTCAATGACTGAAGAATATGAATTTTCAACTTATGATCGTCACGAGTTGAATTATAATCAAATCGCTTTGGGTCGTTTACCAATGTCAGTAATTGACGATTACACTATTCGAACAATTTTGAATTCACCTCAAACAAAAAATGGATAAACCCATTAATTTTATAAAAAAAAAAAAAGAATGCAAAACTGTTGAATTATATTATATAAAGAATTTAATTAAAAACTTGTATTTATAGAATAATATTAAGTATTAAGGCTCATCCTTTTAATATAATATTTTCGTAATTACTATCTTGCTTGAAATAGATAGGTTGAAAATATTAGAATAAAAAAGCGAAACTGTCTAATAATTGTATCTACATCAATTAATATTCATTAGATTCTAATTTCACTCTATTAGAAACATATTAAAAAAAAATTCCCCGGTTAAATTAATAAGGTCATGAAAAGGATTTCTATTTTTTCTTTTTTTAATAATATAATGGATTTGCCTGGACCAATACATGATTTTCTTTTAGTTTTTCTGGGATCTGGTCTTCTAGTAGGAGGTCTGGGAGTGGTATTACTTCCTAACCCAATATTTTCAGCCTTTTCCCTAGGATTTGTTCTTGTTTGTATATCTTTATTGTATATTTTAGCAAATTCCCATTTTGTAGCTGCTGCACAACTCCTTATTTACGTGGGAGCCATAAATGTTTTAATCATATTTGCTGTGATGTTCATGAATGATTCCGAATATTCCATAGATTTCAATCTGTGGACTGTTGGGAATGGGATTACTTCATTGGTTTGTACAACTATTCTTTTTTCATTAATTTCTACTATTCTCGATACGTCATGGTACGGGGTTATTTGGACTACAAGATTAAACCAGATTTTAGAACAAGATTTAATAAGTAATAGTCAACAAATAGGAATTCATTTATCAACAGATTTTTTTCTTCCATTTGAACTCATTTCAATAATTCTTTTAGTTGCTTTGATAGGTGCAATTTCTGTGGCTCGTCAATAAAAAAGGTTGCGATTAGTAAATACCAAAGAAAACTTTGTCTTTGTGTATGTTATGATATTTTTTCCGTCCATTCCATTCAATTTGATTTGATTTAATACTATTTCATTTTTTAAATATCAATTTTTATATTTGATATATATTTGAAATTTTTTCCCTAATATAGTTTTTATTCGTACTTTGTTGTTATATTCTAGTTGATTGAATCCGGTGAATTGTTTTTATTATTCATATTGAATAATGAATCAAAATTGATAAGGAGTTGCTCAATGATACTCGAACATGTACTTGTTTTGAGTGCCTATTTATTTTTGATTGGTCTTTATGGATTGATCACGAGTCGAAATATGGTTAGGGCTCTTATGTGCCTTGAACTTATACTCAATGCAGTTAATATGAATTTCGTAACATTTGCTGATTTTTTTGATAATTCCCAACTAAAAGGGGATATTTTCTGCATTTTTGTTATAGCAATTGCAGCCGCTGAAGCAGCTATTGGATTAGCTATAGTCTCGTCAATTTATCGTAACAGAAAATCAACTCGCATCAACCAATCGACCTTATTAAATAAGTAGCATAAATCAAAAAATTATAGGTTTAAATTTGCATATATGATAGGTTATGACTTACTAGATTAAATTTGTGAAAATCTAAGAAATCAAAGTATTTTAGCCCCATTTTTTACCAATTGAGCCAGAATTCATTAAAAAAATTCTATTAAAGGAAATCATTGCTTCATCTAGTATTTTAATTTAATATATCATTTAGTTATAAGTTTACTAGATTGAAAATTTATGACATTCAAAAAACTATAGATCCTATGTCACATTCAGTAAAAATTTATGATACCTGTATAGGATGTACTCAGTGTGTCCGAGCATGTCCTACAGACGTATTAGAAATGATACCTTGGGATGGATGTAAAGCTAAGCAAATAGCTTCTGCCCCAAGAACCGAGGATTGTGTTGGTTGTAAGAGATGTGAATCTGCCTGTCCAACGGATTTTTTGAGCGTTCGAGTTTATTTATGGCATGAAACAACTCGAAGCATGGGTCTAGCTTATTGATACGTTACCGAAAACCTGATTTGAATAAATTTGGAATACATTTTTTTTTTTTTATTGACAAGTACTCGTACTCAAAAAAGTTCAATTATATTTTTTTATTTATATATTTTTTTGAGTACGCGTTCTTTGGACCTGGTGTATCTTGTCTTTACCACGAATGATTTTCCTTGGTTAACAATAATTGTTGTTTTTCCAATATCTGCCGGTTCATTAATGTTATTTCTCCCGCATAGGGGAAATAAAGTTAATAAGTGGTATACTATATGCATTTGTATCTTAGAACTTCTTCTAACGACTTACGCTTTTTGTTATAATTTTAAACTGGACGATCCACTAATTCAACTGTCCGAAGATTATAAATGGATCAATTTTTTTGATTTTTATTGGAGACTGGGAATAGATGGACTTTCTATAGGAACGATTTTACTTACGGGATTTATTACTACTTTAGCTACTTTAGCGGCTTTTCCAGTTACTCGGGATTCCCGATTATTCTATTTTCTGATGTTAGCAATGTACAGCGGCCAAATAGGATCATTTTCTTCTCGGGATATTTTACTTTTTTTCATCATGTGGGAATTAGAATTAATTCCCGTTTATCTCCTTTTATCCATGTGGGGTGGAAAGAAACGTTTGTATTCAGCTACAAAATTTATTTTATACACTGCAGGAAGTTCTATTTTTTTATTAATAGGAGTTTTAGGTATAAGTTTATATGGTTCGAACGAACCAACATTAAATTTAGAACTATTAGCGAATCAAGTCTATCCTGTCACACTCGAAATACTATTTTATATTGGATTTCTTATTGCTTTTGCCGTCAAATCACCGATTATACCTTTACATACTTGGTTACCTGACACCCACGGCGAGGCACATTACAGTACCTGTATGCTTCTCGCTGGAATCTTATTAAAAATGGGAGCATATGGATTGGTTCGAATCAATATGGAATTATTACCTCACGCTCATTCTATGTTTTCTCCTTGGTTGATGGTAGTCGGTACAATCCAAATAATTTATGCAGCTTCAACATCTCCCGGTCAACGTAATTTAAAAAAGAGAATAGCCTATTCTTCTGTATCT
>NW_026720502.1:0-9017 GCF_029784015.1 Lycium ferocissimum
TTTTGATAAAGTCCGGTTGGTTGTGGTTCTATTTGGTTTTTTTTACATACTCGTCAATTCGTCGCCCCCCTTCGGGGCTGCGTTTCCCCGCGGTGCGGATACACGATTGAGCGAGCCCCCGCTTAGGACCCCCTTGGTATCTTAAAGAGCTCCTTGTCGGGCCCCGGTTTTGAGTACGTTTTTTTGTTATATTTGTGTATATTGGTTCGGGGTACGGGGGGGCCCCTTGTCAATGTTTAAAATACCCCTTTGGGTGTGGACATGTTTGGGGGTTTGGGGGTTGATGTCAAATGCGTATGTATATTTGTGTTTAGGCGACCCCGCGCCCCCGCGGCCGGTCCCTATGTATATATGTTGTTTTGGGACGTGGCCTTTTGTTGGTTTTTCTCTGCGGTTAAATACGAAAACAAAAACCCCAAAATTTTTGGGGGTCCCCAAATTTCACATACCTTTGGGGCCCCCGGTTGGATACTTGGACGTGTTTGATATAATTTGAGATAGCGTTCGATAGATGCGTTTGGGTCCCCGGAATGGGGCCCAGTCACGCCTACGGGGTTGGGTCGTGACACGGACAGTATGTAAACCTAACCTTTCTTTTTTTTGGCTGTCTTAGTTGTAAGTAGGCTTATCGAGCCTCGGGGTAACTCATTCTTACGATCCGAGCTCCCCTTCATTCATTCCCTAATGTTGACTTCAATGCGCCCTTGGCCCCTTATGTCTTTTGTATGAATGGATTTTAAATGTTGCAAAAAAATTTTGTTTTTAAAGGTTTTATATCTACGAACGGTAACTTTCATAGACGGGCTGGGAAACGCCGAAACGTTTAGAAGATTTTGTAACGAATAATATTCCCAAACTTTCATGGGGGGCTCGGATTGGTTTGATACTTGTCGGTGGGCCCGAGACTTTTCTATGTTTGGTTCTCGACTTTCGAAAGAACTTAATGTGACTATCGTCTTAAAGTGTGGAATTACTTATCTATTGAGTTATAATAATGATTTTTATGCATATGGTTACTCACGGCTCGCTCGTCATCTTTTTTATATCTTTCGCCGAGTCCGGGCCCGGGTTTGTCGTTGTCGCACTATGTTATATTCAGTATGATGTGTTACGGTTCCACTACTTTGGGAAAAGGGGGGTTGTTTATATTGTGGTGTTATGATGTGTCATGGCGTTATGATGTGTTATGGGATTATGTCTGTTATATCCCGTATTTTGGAACATTGGGATAATCCGAGTTAGTCATGATAAGTTAAGGACAAGGTTGTAATTTCTTCGGTTGTTAAAAGTGTCGTTGCATATTATCTTTTCATTAGCATGGAGTGTTAAGGGTAAAATTGGAATAAGGAAAATTTGGGGTCAAAAGTGAATTATGGAAAGTTGAGCATTTCTGAAAATTAAGGGCTAGAAGTGAAATTTTGGGGAAATTGATAATTCATGAAAATGGCCATATGTGGCCATGTGTGGGATTGGGGGATGCCCATGTTTAATATAAGTGGCAAAAGATGAAAATTAAGTCATCTTCATCATTTAGCCCCCCTCAAAATTCAAAAGCTGGAGAAAGAACAAGAGGCCATTCGGCCCTGACAAAAAAATTGGAGCCCAAAAATTGACAATCATTTGTTGCTTTTTTTCTCCGTTAGGCATTATATTTCGCATTTTTGTACGTCGGATTATTAAAAGGGGGTGGGGCCCACACCTTGAGTTTTTTTGGGACATGCGACAATTTATATAAATCACATATGTAATTTAAACATAACTCGAAGGACCCGGGCAATAAGGGGAAAGTCCTCGAACAAATATTTTTAAGTAATGTTTTGGGTGTCGCCCGAGGGGCAGAAACGGTATTATAATTTTGGGAAATTTTGGGAAAAAACACCAAAGATAGAAGTTGTAGATAATTGAATTATCTTTCCAACCATAGGTGGGGGGGCCCCCGGTGATATCGGGATAAGGAGATATGGACTTTTTAAGGGAAAGGTGGGTGGGCTGGGCCCAACCCCGGCTAGGCCCATGACCCTCCTATTTAAGTCAAATTTTTTACTTTCCTCTCTTTTCAGCCCAAAGAATCCCCAAAAAATTTTGGAAAGAGAGAGAAAAAAGAACCTTGGAGAGAAGAAAAACCAATTTTGACCAAAATCGCCCCCCGTTAACCCCGGAGAGAAAAGTGTTTCGTCGTTGTCTTAATTTGAGCTAAAAATCAACCAAGGAGAAGAGTGATAACGTCGGCCATGTTAATTTGAATCGGTTCCTTTCATTTTGAGTGTATTTAAATTTTAACGGATTAAAATGGAGGGGATAATGTGTAGAAATGGATGAAATTCATGAAATTTTGTATGTTGATGTTGGGTGGTAGGGGGTTTTTGTGAAAAGGGAATGAACTAAATTTATTTAGTATGTTTGGATTGTTGTGTTATGGATTCTATGGTGCTAATGAAAGTTTAATGGTTCAAAGTGAAGTTATAGTTTTTTGGGGTTGTTATGAAATTTTATATAGTTTATTGAATTTATAAAGTAATGAATTATTAATGTAGTTCATGAATTCGGAAGGAAGAAAAGGGTTTGTGTTGTTTCCTTGAACTTGGAGGTTTCGGGTTTCATTATGTAGTGGATGGAATGTTGTTGAATTGTGTGAAAGGGTTATTAATGTTAGAATGCGTTTGGAATTGCTTATGGGTATTGTTGATGTGATTGTTAGTATGGTTGTTGTTGATATTGGGAGTTGAATTCTCGGGGTTGTTGGATTTTTAGGGGGGAAACTTTTTCCCCAAAATTTTAGATAAAATGATAGCTTGGAATTGAATCCCAAGTGCTTATGACTAATGCGGTGTCTAACGACGATATTGTAGATTTTGAAACGAGACTTAAGTGGGAAAAGCTTAGGGGGGGGGACGAGGGGATGTAAACACTTTTTCTTTTGGCTTCAGATATGGCTAAGTTATGATATGTTATGAGCTTGGAATTCTTTCTTAAAGTCGAGCATGTTTGATGCTTATTTTGGAAGTTGGCTTTTATGGTTTGGTTTTTTCTTTTTTATGATTGGGTTTGGAAAAGTTTAAAAAATTTTGTTTTAAAAATTTTTTAACTACGAACGTCGTCTCACGGGCGAACCCGGGTGGCGATATCTCGTAAATATTCTTTACAAAAATAACTATGATTTTGAGGGGGTCCGGATTGGGTTGGCCCGTCGGGGGGTCCCCGATCTTCGTATAATTAGGTTTTGAAAGAATTCAATATGACTACCTTTAAAACCCCCCCCTATGATTATATATTTTCGTTTAGTCTAAAATAATGATTGTATACTTATGATTGATACGTAACTATGGTTTTTCGAGTTCGGTTTGATATTTCAAATGATATTCGGAAGAAAGTCGTTTTTATTTTTGGGTTATAAATAAGTCGCTTTGATTATCTTTTTTGGGTCTTTGTAAGTGTTTTTCATTATATGAATTCCCCGTTCCTCGTGCATTTTGTTATTACCTCTTTGGGGGTCCCGGGCGTATTTTGATATTGCCATTGGGTATTTGGCGGGTATGTGTATATGTGATATTTGGGGGTTCTTGGGCGGTATGTGTATATGTATATTGCCCTTTTGGGGATTTGGCCCCGGTATGTGTATATGTGATATTGCCCGGGGTTCGCGCGGTATGTGTATATGTGCTTGGCGGGGGGATTTACCCGGGGGTGTGTATATGTGTTTTTACGGTCGGATTATGATCGGTCGGTTAGTTGCTCTATGATTTGTTCTATTTTCTATATATATGGACCGAAATGTTTTACAAAAAAAACTAAACGTTTTGGCATTCGGATTATCCTTTTTTTATTCCCCCTATGTATGATTTGTCGGCAACCCTTAGGTATTCGGTTTTTATGCTCATTTTTCCCTCCTTACTTTGGTTATGACCTCGTTTTTTTTATGCCATGCTTTAAATCTCGGTATATTCGTCGACCCCTTTTTGGGGGTGCGTTTCTCCCCGCATCCCCGGATAGTGATGATGTTAGCCCGGGAAAACGTTTGGGGTTGGGGAGCTCCTTTCCCCGGGGCTTAAAACGGGTCTTTTTATGGTTCAGATGTTGGTAGAGACTTTGCGGCGGTTCGTGTTGTATATGTCGGTTTGAAAGCGGCTATGTAACCCGGGCATTATATCTTATGTTCAAAACCTTTTTTAAGGTTTCATAGTCTAGTTTATTTGATTTGACAAAGATGAAAGGCATGTTTGTTTTCAAAAAAAAGAAAATTTTCATTATGTACTTGTGTCATGTTTGGGGGCCCCGGTATGTTTATGAGTATTGTGAGAGTCGGCGGGTTGCTGGGCCCCAGGAAAGGGTCGGGTGCCCGTCCCCATAGAAAGTGAGGGTGTGACAATGGGGGGTTCGGAGATATGAAATCTTAAAGTATGATGTGTTAGGGCCCCGATGACGGGGGGGCGACCATATTTAGCCGCTATTTGTTTTTTAATGGTGCTTTTGGTATTGGATTTTGCACTTTTTTTAAAAGATTTTTTTGTTCGATTGTGACCCTTTCTTTTTTTTTTCATGCTTTAACTCGGAAATATTTTCGCCCCCTTTTTCTTGGGGGTTTGCGTTTTCCGCGCGGACCCCTTTTGGGGATCCCCCGGCTTAGGATTTCCTTCGGTTGTCTTGGAGTGCTCCCTTTTCCCGGGCCATTTTGTACGGATCCCCTTCCGTGCAAAGTATATGTCTATTCGTGGGGACGGCGGGGCCCTTCGTCATTGTTTTTTTACTCTTGGGTCGAGACATATGCGTGGGTTATGGGGATTCGTTCGGATGTTCATGTGATTTTTTGGGCGTCCCCCATTTGACGGGCCCGGGCGTGTGCGATATCTTGCTTTTAAAATTGTTTTTGTCGTATATATATTTGTGACTTTGGGGCGACGTTTTTTCTTTTTTGTATAAAATCGGTTATTGTAAAGGGCGACGTCGTCTTTGTATATGTATAAGTTATTTGTGTGATGATTTGGTTAATGGGTGTGTACGAGTGCCCGGCTCGGGCCCTGTGGCCCTACGGGGTTGGGTCGTGACACTTTTTTGGGGACGAAGCCGTTGGTGGTTTCGAAGATTGGTAAAGTTGGCCCAAAGGGCCCCGGGGCAAACGGAGATACGTAGTTTCTTGGGCGGGGGGTTCATAGAAGGTTTGTAGAAGGATTTTCCTTTTCTTTCCCTTGCCCAAATTAACTGAAAATCGTTAATTTCCCAAAAAAAGACGTTTTGGAGGGGAGATGTTGAAGGAAAGCTAACTTCCGCCCCGGGTTTTTGACTCTTGGGAGGGGATGGCTATGTGGTATATTGTGATGCTTTGGGTGTTGGTTTGGGTGTGTCTTGTGCGGCAGGGTAAGGTTTGCTTACCCGGGCGTTAAAGAAACACGGAAGAATTATCAACCAACGATCGGTTGGGAGTTTCTCCTTGAAGATATGGAACACTACTTGTACGGTGTCCATGTTGATATCTATCGAACATAAGAGTCCGTCTCTTTACGGGGGGGTTTGAACTTGCGTGGGGCGATGGTTGGAGGGTTAAAAGATTATGATGTGGATATTTATCATCGGAAGGCTAATGTGGTACCCGATGCCCCGATCGCAAATCTATGGGTAGCTTGTCTCCGTATCCCCGGAGAAAGAAAATGGTCCGCGAGGTTCATCGATTAGCCTCGGGGTTCGATTGATAGATTTAGGTGATGGGGGGGTTTTTGTTCGACACGGTATCCCCTTCGTAGTTGAGATAAAGGAGCGTTAGTACGGGATCTGTTCTAGTTCTTCCAGTCAACACCTGGGAAAAAAAAAGACACGCTTTGTAATCCAAGTGATGGGTACTGGATATCGAGGTAGGTTGTGTGCCCCTGTCTTTGGGGACCCCGCCCCGGGTTATGGGAGAGGCACTTACCCCCCTTTATTCTTTTTCCCCGGGCTAAAACAAAGATGTACCTGATCTCGAAAGTTTATTGGTGGGATGTTATGAAAAGAGATGTGGGGGGTGCCCCCGGTGTCCAAATTGTGGGCCCAAGTAAAAATAGAGCACCGAAGCCCGGGTCTATTGCAAGCTATGGAATTCCGACATGGAAGTGGGAGGAAATTTTGGACTTTATTAGGGGGTTCCCCCTACGGGGGAGTTTTTCGATATGGGTCATAGTTGATAGGCTCCCTATGCCCCGGGGGAATTTACTTATGCGGCGGGGATTATGCGAGGCTTTATCTTGGGAAGTTGTCGACTCCGGGTATTCCTTCCCCCTCATTTGGGATGGGGGCCGGTTCCGGCCGGTTCGGTTTTTCCCGGGGGGATTGGGGACTCGGGTGGTCTTAGCACCCTTGCGAAGATGGAAAAGCGGGGCGTATATACGGACCCGGGATATGCTTGGCTTGTGTTCTTGATTTTCGGGGCAATTGGGAGGATCTTTTACCTCATCGAGTTCGAATATAACAACGGGTTACTTTTCCCGATATTCAATGCTCTATAAGGCCTTATATGGGCGGAGGTGTAGATCCCCAAGGATGGTTTTGATTTTGGGGGAGAATCGGTTGGTAGGCCCGAATTAATTGAAAGCGGTTGATAAGGTGAAGATGATTAGAGGTTGCTAGTAGCTGGAAAGGACGAAATCCTACCGGATAATCGGCGACTTAAGCTAGGTTCAGTGGCGGGGTGTTCTGAAAGTTTCTTATAAAGGGAGTGATGATGTTTGGCAAGAAGGGTAATTTGAGCCCTCGATATATTGGGCCATATAAAACATTTGTGTAGTGGGTACGTGGCATATGAGCTAAATTGCTTAGTTAGAATCGGTACATCCGGTATTTCATGTGTCATGCTTCGTATTTTATCGGAGATCCCAAGTTTCCGGTGAATGGCATCCAAGTGACCGAGCAATTATCATACGAAGAGGTCCCAGTGGCTATACTAGGCAGGCAGGTCCGTCGGTTGTGAACCAATGATGTAGCCTCCGTTAAAGTCTTATGGAGAAATAACAATATTGAAGAAGTGACTTGGGAAGCGGAAGAAGCGATGAAGATTAAGTACCCGCTTTGTTCCCCCCAACGGGGGGTGCGGTCGGAGGCTCACTTTTCTGGATTTTTTTATTTCGGGTTTTCGGGATTGGTCGTGTGGGATAATATTGTTTGTTATAGTATGTGTCCGCGGGGGGCCTTTTTTAGGTTGTTGCGTACGGGACGTATTGATATAAGTACGGGGGGAAACTATGCCAAAAATTTTTATAATCCGGGGGTTTTTAACATAGGCGAATGTTCCCAAGAGGGAAGAATGTTACACCCCTCGTTTTTGTAGTGGTAGAACTTATGATTTCCCAGTGAGGTATGCCTTAGGAACGGAACCGAGCCGAGTTTTGGAGAAAAAAGTGTCTCCCCAGTCGTGGTACCGGCAAAAACCCCGGGGATTTTCGGGGTTAGAAGTTGAATGAATCGAATTGACGCGGGGGCCGAATTAGAAAAGTCCCGGACACCGGTTAAGATAACGGGTCGTCGAACCGTCGATGGGCCCTTTGTGCCGCATCGCGGGGGGCCACCCCCGGCGGGCGCGGGGGGAAACACGTCCCGGGCCGTCGCGGGGTTGACCGACTCGTCGAATCGGACCGAAAATTTAATCCCCAGTTAAATACATTTCCATGACTTTATGTCTTATTTCTCTCATTCCTAGATCGGGGAAACCCCAATATTTTGCTCTCCCCACATTTATGGCATAGTAGTGAAGATTTGACAAAACCGGACCTCGTAAACCCGAGGCTTGTGAAGAAGAAGGTTGTTTTAGGGTTTCTCCAAAAATGGGAAGCTTAGAAAGTTGAAGTTAAAGTGATTTTTAGGAATCTTGACCCCCCAAGGGATGTAAATGATTCCTACCCTTGTATTTTAGTTTGCTATCAAGGCTTTAGTGATTTTAGGTAAAAAGGGGGATTTGTGGAAGAGATAGATTAATGAAGGGTAAGGTAGTGCCATGAGACTATTTTAAAGAAATGATTAGGGATGGATTTACGTGTATTTGGATATACATATAGGCGCTATCATTGTAAACTTATAACGGAGATGGTCATCTGTGATTCGTTAAGCTTTATACGTGCCTAGGGATGATTAGTAAGCAAAGTAAGTAGCCTAATTAAGGCTTATGTTATCTTAATTATATATTTACAAGATCAAGAAGTAGAAGTTAGGCGATTTGATATACGTCAAGTTATGTTAAGGTTATTCCTTCTTTTTTTTGGGATGATCCATAAATGAAGATGAAATAAAAAGTTTCCATATTTTTCATAAGTTCTAAGAGAAATACGGTTTTTATGTTCCCGTATCCGGCTATCTATTTTCCCCTTCGGAAACTTTTTGTCACGACCCAAGGAGGCCCTGACTAGTGCCCGGGGGGACTCGTACCATATCCCGGCTATAATCGGGTAATAAAATAATAAGAACTTATCCGCCTAAAGGCACGACATCCCCCTATATACATATATCACATACGGCCCCCAAAAAATAGAAACATTTACCCCCCACCCCTTTTGTCTGGACCTCTAAATAATAACGGGTTTTGGAAAGGGGCCCCGCCGTCCCCGAATAAGCTAACATATATAACATAGAAAAACGTACCAAAATACGGGTCGAACAAGGGGGCGCTACGACGAGAATGGGGGTCCTAAGCGGGGGCCGGGGAAAGATCGTCTACCGGGCATGGCCCCCGAAGAAAGGGGTCGTCGGAATATGTACGGAGTATGTAAAGCATGAAATACATTAACGGGAACATGCGAAATAAAAATACGGATGTGAGGGCAATAATCGGAATATCGGCCCTTTTTCCCTTAAACACAAAAGGCCCAACAATATCATATCCGGCCTATCATGGGGTTAGTGACACAATCGGACAATCTAACGCATGTATACATATAGCGTGTCCCGGCCCTTAGGGGGGACTCTAGATAAGATCTATCTCTATACTATCATATAGCGTGTCCGGCCCCGCGGGGACTCGGTGTGCGTGTCCCGACCCTCTAATGAGGGACTCGGTAAATAGA
>NW_026720503.1:0-9809 GCF_029784015.1 Lycium ferocissimum
AAATACTTTAGCGTTGCCCGGGGTCTTAATCAACCTCGTTTCACCCTTTTGGTTGTTTGGGGAAAGGCAACTTTGGTTTTTATTGGGGGTACTAGTTTCCCCTCTTTTAGTTTTTCTTAAACCTTTTACCCTTTACCTTGATGTACTCAATCATCGTCTTTGTTGTTACCGAGTTCTTACCCTTCTTGTCAAGTTACTACTTGGGCCGCATCCGTGGTATACGATAGTCGTAGGTTGCATAAGTATTCTCGTACAATCGTACAAAATACAATCCAATCTTAATCACACCCTTTTAAATTACTTACTACCCTTTGCTCGGTCGTATTCTTTCTCCTTTTATAAGTACCCATCTTCTCGATGTCATATCATACCGAGTCCTTACCAACAATTTCTGGCACTACCCCAAAGACTATCTTGACTACCGTCCGTCTATTATTTGGCTCTTGGATTTTTTTTTTTTTTCTCAACTCATTTCAGCATGAGATTTCATTTGAGGTTTGAGTATCCATATGGGGTACATTATAACGTCAATTGTTTCCATCGGTACTTGCTTTATTTTCTCTCGCTTTTGTCACGACCCAACCCCGTAGGCCGCGACTAGTGCCCGACCTGGGCACCCGTACCTACCCAGTTTCCCCAAATCAGAAGTAGTGAGCAAATAACTAATACCATGTACAGATAATATATATATATACGAATAGTGGGACGCCGCCCCGAAGCTATCACAAATGTACAGACGTACACATCGTTATCATAGTCCAACAGATAGTATCACAAGTAAGCCGGTAAGGCTATCATAGCATAGGGGGACGTCCAAATCACAAATTACACAGACACGACTGACCAGTGAATACCCATAACCCACGCATATATGTCTACAGACCTCTAAGAGTCATAAACGAATCATATGACGGGACAGGGCCCCGCCGTACCCGTGAATAAACATATACATATGCATAATACAAAATCTGAATCAGAATATAGGCTCCAGGACAAGGGAGCGCTCCAAGTCAGCTGAGCCGGAATCCTAAGCTGGTGGATCCTCCAAATAAGTATCTGTACCTGCGCGGCATGAAACGCAGCCCCCGAAGAAAGGGGGTCAGTACGGAATATGTACTGAGTATGTAAAGCATGAAATATAGTAAATAAGATCATAGTCAAAACCAGAAGTACGGAAGGTAAATGCAATATTCAAAATATCATAATGCTTACTCATGAAAATACAAGTCATGCATCGGGCTCTTAGAACGGTGGTCGCCCGCCTGTCGTTGGCGCCACGCCACATCATCACACCAGAAGGTTTCATATCTCCGTACCCGACATACCCCCATAACACATCACAGCCTACCGTAACGCCATAACACAGCATCACACCAAACGGAACCCGGCCCTCTAGCGGGGAGCTCGGTGAACCGTAACACATCATCACACCGGAATATATCATAATGCGCACGAAATATAACCGGCCCGGGATCCGGTGAAAGAAGTACTAACCGTATGCACGAGCGGAGTCGTGAGTGACAATAGTATGCATAAAATCATAATCACAAACTCATTAAATAAATAGAAATCCATATGCGGAAGTTAAGGTGAAAGTAGTTTCAAATCTTTCTCGAAGGTTATCAAGGGTAAACGTAGAAAGGTCGCGGGCCCCACGGACCGATGCCGATCCCATCCGAGCCCGACCACGAGGGTAGGGGGGAAAGTTATGCCTTATGAAGTTACTTATTATGTTTCGGGGCGATCCGAGCTCGTATGCAAAAGTTACGAGCGTTTGAAGTTCGGGACCTTTTAGTAACAAAATTATTTATAAAACTTTTAAAATTCAATCAAATGAAAGGCATAAGAACCCAAGTTAGGTTTCATTAAAAGAATAACCTTTGAGAAGCAAATAAGATACATGTATAGGCTCGGATCTCGAGAGTGGAATTACCCCGAGGCTCGCGTTATAGCCTAATTAACACTAGGACATGCCAAAGAAAGAAGTGTTAAGCTTTACATACCTCGTCCGTTCGCAAGCTAAGTTAAGTCTCAACTCTCGGAAGCTCCAAAATCTACATAGTACCGAACATATTAACGTTAGCCATAAGTCTTTAGGCATTCAATTTCAAGCGTACATTAAATTCTACCGAAATTTCGGCAGCATTTCCCCTGTAAATACACCAACCCCGAGATTTCAACTCGGCTAATTTCAACAACAACCAAACCCACAACCAAACTACAATATCAATACTCAACTCACAATGCATTCCGACATTACTAATTCTTTCTACACGACTTTAATAGCATACATAATATTCTAACAACATTCATAATACACTCATTTCAATCACTTACGTTCAAACTAATATCAGCGTTTATATATTCGATTACCAATCCACCCATTCCAATCATATACAAGAGTACTTTAAGCAATTCATGCAATATTTCAAACAACCCAAATATTATTCCCACTCACCCGAAACTAGCTCCACCCCGAGAACAACACTACTCACATTCCCTTCTTCCAATTTCATGAATTACACTAACAATCCATGCATTAACAATGTCATTCTCTTAAGTACAAAAATTACATTAAAAGTACAATGGTTCCCAAATCAATCCGCAAGCATTAGGACACCAACTTAGATCATTCTACTCTCATTTTCTTTATAAAATTCACAACGACAACAACTAAAGCGCTAAGGAAAATCAATTCATCCCTTGGCACCCAAGATGATCTACACTCGGCCACACCCCCTTAATGCATTCTTTCAATTCGTTGACTACACCAATAATGCACACATTAACAACATGATTATCCTACATTCAAGAAACCATGTTAATTTCACATTAGTTTCTAACATAAGCTACAACGACTCCAACTACCATTTGAGTCATCGAACCATCATTTTCATTACGGAAACCATGCAACAACAACCAAGAATGCTAAATAAGATCAATTTACCATGTCTTACAAACACAACCTACCATTCGGCCATGGCATGACATACACGGCCACACACCTCCACATCCACATCCTCATATATTTCATTCATTTCCATGCACTACAACACTCGTAAACCATCTATAACACAAGAAAAGAGGATTAGAACTCACCTTTTTCCACTCCTTCTTCATTCGGCTATGGCAAAGATTTGCTAGAACAAGAGCTTGGCTTGATTCAACAACTACTTCATGTTGTTTAGCACCTTCCAAAGAGTGGAAAACATGGAAGAAAATAATTTTTTGTGGTGAAATCTCCATGGCCAAATTCGGCCAGCCCTTGAACCGAACAGCTCCTCTTTGTTTTTCTCCATGTTTCTTCATCTTTCTAGAGTTAGGAAGATGACTAAATGTTAGCTAAGTCATCTTATAATATAAGTGTCATGGTCCACAAGTCATGTGCAAGTCACATGGCTTTTAATTTCATGAAAATTAATTCTCCAAGTCTTCACTTTGGCTCCATATTTCATGAAACACTCGTTTCCATAATTCCACTTTCGACCCCACGTTTTTCTTACTATCCCATTCCAACAAATTAACAAGCAACTTATGCGTTAAAATAAAATCGTGGTTAAAATTCTCAACTTTGCGTCTCTGAATAGTCTTGTCCTTAACTTTTCATAATTAGCTCGAAACGTCCCGACGTACAAAAGTGCGGGATATAACAGCTTCCCCCCTTTTAGGGTCGTAATTATATCATTATTTACCTATATTCCGCTCTATTTTTCCATTTCCAATTTGAAATTCCTCTGATTCTTTGTCCAATACATTTGGCATACTGCACCATAGCCACATCTTTTCTTTTTATCAGTTATCCTAACACAATCACGGGGCGATGAGATCACTCGATATCTAGTACAAATCTCACTTGATGGTTGGTACTCGAGTAATGTAATTAAGATAGCAATTTGCCCGAAGCCACATTTCCTTCACCCCGATCGATACTTGGGTAATGCTTATCGTCGTTCAAGTTCTCCGATCCGTAACACTTATATTCCAATGATAAGTATCTC
Source organism: Lycium ferocissimum (assembly GCF_029784015.1). Classification (NCBI taxonomy): domain Eukaryota; kingdom Viridiplantae; phylum Streptophyta; class Magnoliopsida; order Solanales; family Solanaceae; genus Lycium; species Lycium ferocissimum. The sequence goes on from NW_026720503.1 coordinate 3,999, forward strand.
AATTTTCTCATAACACTACCTTTATCCGACGGATATCGTCTGTTTCTTCTAATAAATTTACGATACATCCGTTATTTTGCGAATCCACAGTCCTTGTCCTTTTAAGGATTTCAGTGTCTCCAAGGTGAGGTCACCTACACGTAGTACTTCTTTATGCCCCATGCTCTTTCATCCTTGTCGTATACTCAGCGCTAACCTCTAACTTGCTAAAAAAATCATATTAAATTCACCTTAGTACGGCCTTGTCTTGTCACCTTCTTGTCGTTCGCTTCTTAAGTTTACCGTTATATATTTTCCTCTTGTCCCATACTCATACTCAATTGGTTGCGTCTGTCTTGAATGCTTCCTTTAGTATTCTTTTCATTTCTCCAATCTGTGCCCATCTTGTATTCTATGCATGAAGAATTTCATGCTGTCTCTGTATCGCTAGCACAACACTACTTTTACATAAACCCTTTTTCGTTTTGAAGCATATCTTGTTTGTTTCTATTTGTCGTTATCCTACCAATCATTTACTGCATTCATCCTTGTCTCGTCGCTCATCTTCCTTCCGATTAGTCTTTCACGGTCTGTCACTTATATCACTCATTTTCCAAGCTATACATATCATAACGTATCGATATAGTGAAATGCTACTTGATTTCTTCTTACCTCTCTTTCTTTTAAGTCCTCTTCTTCCCGAACTCGGTTCCGCTTCCGTTACCATTTAACTTTGACTCGAACTTTCCCTACAGAACTTGATAAGTATTTCTTTATTGATTCTACATTTGCTTTTCTGTTTCACAATAATCATATCGTATCCTTTCCCCTTGCTAGGCTTTACTCGTTTTATAGCAATCCCCATGATATTCACATTACATCCTATTCATAATCCATCTTATAACATAACTCCTTGTAATCTTATTCGCGACTCTTACCACGTTTTTAATTACATTCTGCGGACTAGGCGTATTTGACCTTTCACCCTTTCCGATAGACTTTACCTTTAGTATCTCACCAGCTGTCTTACCACTATTTTCCTAACTTGTCATAATGCTCCTTTCCTTATACTTCTATCTCAATCATACATTACTTCCTTTCACAGTAACCTCGTAGTAAATTATCCCTTAGGGTCGCAAGCCCTCCGAGTCGTCCTAGCACACCACGAACGCATGATTCGTAGCGAGTTCATAAGTTGAGTTTTCCTTCCACGAATTTCATTTCCCATTTGTTAGCCTGCTAATAAGATGTCACCGTGAAGCATTTTCCAACCATTACTTAAGAACACCAGAATCCGACAGGCACCACAGAACTTCTCCGTGCTTGATTCACACAGTTTTAATTCCAAGTCGATTCTTGAGCCGTGAGCGAATCGTTCAATTCACAAACTGTTCGTTGTAGACGTTATACTCGTCCAATAGCAGACCTTAATACTAGAAGGTGTTGCCCTTCATCCTAAGCTCTTTTTTAGGCAAAAATGTGGCTGGAAGGTATTTTGGTCCTTTCAAATGAATTTCAAACTTTGCTGCTCATATATGCTTTTTCGAAATAAAATTTCCCATAGAATGATGCCTCTTACGAACGACATGGAGGGTATCTCTAAAAATTTAATCCAACAAAATAAATTTACCCTATACGTATCGACCTTCAATACATATCATCATTTTTCCGTAATTTTACTATCCGGAACTCGCACGCAGGAAATACCGACAATGCCTCACAGGCCAACATATATACGCATATATCATATCTTATCATAGCCTCACAGGGGCCCCCCAATTCCAAATGAAGTTACAAAGGTGTCGGGACTTACATGTCATATCACACCTCAGGACATACCTGATCCTTCAACGACTTGTCTTGTTATATCCTCGTATCTACCTTCTTCGCACTATTTCTTACCTGCGTGATGCGTAGCTTTCAAGGTCCTCGGTCGCTTTCATCTGCTGATGTCATTCTTCAGCTGAAATCAAATGTTAGTATAAGGAATTTCATTTCCTATGCCTGGGCTCTATCGCACGATCTTGGATATGAAAGAAAGGTAACATCCTAAATGCCCTGTAGCTTCCTGTTTATAAATGTGGTGCACAACACATCGATAAACAAGATTCTACTAGACACGGTCTGTGGACACTCCGAGGATTAACCGCTCTGATACCACTTTTGTCACGACCCAAACCCCGTAGGCCATGACTAGTGCCCGAGCTGGACACTCGTATACACTTGTTATCTATAGTCATACACTGCTAGCATGAACGAGCTGATATAAGTATAAGGGCAAAACATATGCAAGTCGAAGCTACTTATTTCCCGAAGAGTTACAGCTTATAACAGTTAATATCATACCAAACCTGGCAAGGCTGTCATATATATATATAGGGAACGTTCCAACAAAACATAAGCCGAGAAGGCTACCTTCATACACAGACCGTCATGACAAACATATATAGCTACGCGAGCCGACAAGGCCGCCACTACAACGGGTACGCCCCAGACACAAGTCACAACCATATAACAAAACAACATCCATACGTAGACCCACACTTGTGACCACAGACCTCTAAGAGTGACAACGACATCATATGACGGGACAGGTCCCCGCCGTACCCTGAACAACAACGTATATATACATATCAAAAGGTTATACCACGAAACTATGCTCCGGAACAAGGAGCACTCTGAAATAGCTGAGTAGATACCCTAGGCCGGGCGGATCTCCGAAGCGTGTGTCCGTACCGCGGGCATGAAACGTGCCCCGAAAAGAAAGGGGGTCAGTACGAAATATGTACTGAGTATGTAAAGCGTGAAACACCGTAATAGAATCATATCTGAGACAAGGTGTATAGGACTCAATGCAACAACAGAGTTTCATAAAACTTGCCTTTGAACATACTTTATTTGTATCGTTCTCATATCAATGTCAATATAATGCTTTATAATCAAAACTGCATAATCATTCCCCGTATATAACATATATAACGTGTCCGGCCCTTTAGTAAGGGACTCGGTATTTATAATCATAACATCATAAACGTAAACATATTCGTGTCCCGGCCCTTTAGTAAGGGACTCGGTAATAAGGAATATATGCCCTCCGGGCCTCCATCTCCAAATCATCATATCATCACATCATCATCATCATCATATATATATATATAACGTGTCCCGGCCCTCTAGTGAGGGACTCGGTGAATAGTATAATAGATCGGCGCACGAGAACGTATCCGGCCCGGACTCAGTGAAGGATATTGCGGTAGCACGAGCAGAGTAATAAGCAACCACATAAAAGTAAAACATCTTTAAGACTCAATGAATAGTAAACTAAATCAGCTCTTGGACATCAGGACAATAACCATGTCCAATTCTTTTAAATCTCATAACCATCTACAACCAGAAACGTTTCAGATTTCATGTACCTGTATCCATTTAACATAGTGTAGCTTTTGAAAGTCAAGTATGCCTCTAGTCGTGCAATTCTTTAAGAGTAGGAACTTCTATACATCATTCATTAGTCAATCATGTATTAGGCTCGTGACAATAACATTACAGAATAAAAGAATCACAAATTATGCTTGGAACTAGAGAGTAGAGTTTACCCCAAGGTTCATATCATTTCATACCTACGTCTAGGACATGCCAAAAGAAAGAAGGAGGCTTTGCGTACCTTTAGCGTTTAGTCGTATATAACTTGTACTTGCTGCCCAATAGCACTTATCCTATATCAAGATATCAAGAACTACAGTTAGTCTACAAAGGATTTTAATACGCACTCTAACGCGCTCAATCCCTTTCAAACATTTAGACGACGTTTCGTTCGCATTCAAACCAACTAGTGCTACAAGCTAACATTGCTACTCATTCTTTTCTTATATCATTCCAAACTTGTTTAACATGACTTAGGGAACTTGGATAGTCCACACACCCTTCAAAACAGTTCCATACACACGGCTAAACAACACACATAACGTTTTCATTCTCGCTAAGCAATTTTCCAGTTTCGACTTACAATAACAACAATACGTTTAATGACCTCACTTTCATGGTTCTTGGAACTGTTTTAGCATCATCTTCATCCTTACAACAGCCCACAATTCATTTCAGTTTTAGCTTGAATCATTGCACTTTACTTTCACAAAACACTTGCAACAAGAATCAACATTCAACACACACAAATTTAACTCCTAGTACCAAAACAGTCCACGGTTTGATCGCTTATACATCTCAACATGATTTGTTTCACTAACACCTTATTGCACATATTCAACATACATACAATATACCACAATGTGCATAACAACAACAATCTAAACTTGGCACAAAACAGCCCATAAATTTCCCTAAAACAGTCTCCTTACACGGCTTCCACATTACTCCAACAACTTCATAGTTTTCATCCATTTATCCATACAACGACACATTCAATTCACTTCCTGATACATGTACAAGAAGATTAAGCATTCTTTCATTTAATCTTATAACACACGGCTCACTTCAACTTCAAGAAAAACAGTCAAATACCAACATGCACAACCATACGAAAACTTCTTACAATTCTTGTTCATTTTCATATATTGATATACATTCAATTCATCCACAATACATGCTAAATAAAACCAAGCATGGCTTCTCCTAAGTTCATGGCTATCTCAACTTCAACCACAACAACAATCCAATAACAACATATACAAATTATACCTTCAAACCATCATACAACACATGAAAAAAAATAATCATTCTTACCTTACAATTTGCTCCTCAATCTTGACCGATCTTCAACATTATTGACATGCTACAGCCCCTTGTTTCTTTCCAAAGCAACTACTACACGTTTTTGTGCACTTAGTAGGGAGTTGAATTGATGGGAAAGTTTATTTTTTTGATCCAAACTTTGGAGTTCATTCGGCCGCCCATGGCCGAGAGCTCCTCTATCAATGTCTTGGCTTCTCTCAACTTGTGAAGGTGAAAAATGAACTAGTTAGTGAAGAATGATTCAGCACCTTGCTATATATATAAGTCCTATGGGTTTGACATGTGTCCCACCCAAGGTTTAAGCCAATAAGAGTTGGCCAAATCACAAGTGGGGCCCACACGGCCACTTAGGCTCCACTAATGGTGTAATCAAGTTCTTAATCTCACTTAGTCATCCAATCTTGGTCAATTAATCCTTATTCTCCAATATTGTTCTTATACCAAACGAAATCCATAGGCAATCTTGTGCATCGAAACGAAATCGGGAGGCGAAAACCCTTACCGGGAACCCTAAAACAGCTTTGTCTGTAACTTGTCACACTTAGCTTTATAATGTCCCAATGTAAAGATACGGGACATAACACGAGCGTAGCTTCCAGTTGCTGAAAGAGAAGTTGACTACAGCTCTAGTTCTGACTCTTCCCGAGGGACCGGACGGCTATGTGATTTATTGTGATGCCTCTAGTATTGGTTTGGGGTGTGTGTTGATGCAGCACGGCAAAGTTATAGCTTATGCTTCTCGGCAGCTCAGGAAGCACGGGAGAAATTATCCTACTCACGATTTGGATCTAGCCGCGGTGATTCATGCTTTGAAGATGTGGAGACATTATCTATATGGTGTTCACGTTGATATTTATACGTATCACAAGAGCCCAAAGACATCTTTAAGCAAGGAGTCGAACTTGAGAGAGGTGGTTTATTGCCGAAAGATTATGATGTTGATATTCTATACCACCTGTGGAAAGCTAATGTTGTGGCAGTATGCACTCAAATTTCAAGTCTATGGGTAGGGGTTCAGGCCGACGATCCATCAGAGAGGAAGGAATGGTTCATAGTAGATCCATCAAGTTAGTCTTGGAGTTC
>NW_026720504.1:0-9610 GCF_029784015.1 Lycium ferocissimum
ATCTTTTGGTCCCTGCTTTTTAGGCAACCACCCTTTCAGCGCCCTCCTTCCCCTTTTTTGAGCTTCAGAAATTTATCCTTTTCATTTTCCCTTTCTTATTTCTACACTCACTTTCCAAATAACCAAACCTCATCCAACATGTACAATACCTAGGATTCCAATCATACTCAATGTATTGCTTGTGTATGGTTCCGAAATAGTGACAATATCAATTCGAATCAACAAAAAACAGTTGGATACTTCAGCTTCTACTAACACACGAGCATAGCAATTTGTCCATAGCCGCAATCACCCTATCAGTATACAAAGGTCTTCCTACGTTCGCAATCTTGCTTAGGCTTCAGTTCTGACCAATAACCAAGGGCAATGCTGGAAATTCACCCATAAGCGAATTGTAGTCAAACAATCCGATCAAATTCATAATCTATCTCCCAATTTTGAACAATGAATGGTTCATGAGGTAGAAAGACGGACCCCCTAGCATAACCCTATCACAATCTCTTGATTTTGGAAGCGGAAAATAAAGTATCCAAGATCGTGAACTAGGATTTTGGACTTTTGAGCAATACTCCATTTGTTCAAGATGTATGCTTCTATAGATTTCAAAAAAGGAGTATCACCCACAACAACCAATTAGAGCAATTTTCCAAATAGTTTTCCCGAGATACGACATCCTCTTTCGCAATATTTACTACGAGTCTACCTTGTTTTGTGCTGGGAACATAGGTTAGATCTTTACCTTCGAGAAATCTAATTTTTCCGATATCTTTGATTTCCACGGAGTAGGTTGAGCCGAGGTAGCCACCGTAAAATTAAAGACGGCGAGCCGCGCGACCCATCGAGTCGCCAAAACCTTCAATATAATGGCCCATTCGAATACGAGTCCGAGAGATCATCCTCGTCTTCCTTCAAAATTGAGAAGAATGGGGTGGTAGGAAACTCCCAAACGTAATTGATGGAAGCTTCCGACTATTCCCATCCTCCGTGTGACTATCTTCACCAGTGATGTTGCTTTTTCGGCGTCGGTGGTGATGGCCATGATTTTTACTGTGAGGTGCACGTTAGCATGCCTTTCTTAATGTGCACTAACAAATCTAGGCTCACGTTCCCTTTTCCTAGATTAGCGTTGATATCTCGTAAACAAGACTTTTGGGTTCTCCTTTTTGAGATAATTGAGTGTTAGATGATTGATATGTTGCTTGTTATTTTCTGAATTTCGAAGGATAACTTTAGGCTTCCTAAGGGACCTGTCTCTTAGGTTGTAGACACATAGGGCTAGTTTCATGACATGTGGAAAACTAAGCACAACTTAAATAACATTTATTTGGATAAAGATACATACCTGAAAATTGTATGAATCAGGTTCTTTGCTGTGGTCCCTTGATTTCCTTTTGCTTATGTGAGACCATCCTTCCCTTTTTTTTCTCCTTAAATGCTTCATTCTTTTTTTCCAGGTTTTGGGCTGTCCCTCAGGAGAGAATACTTGTTGCTTTTTCCCCTCTTGAGAGGCCTTTGGGGAGAGGAGGTCCACAAGATCTTATGCTTCTTACCTAGGTTTTTTTGAGGCTTTAAAAGGGACCCTTTTTGAACCCAAAAATCTCCCTTTTATTAGTGGGTAGACGGTTTTGGTCTGTCCAGAAAATTTTTTTTCTCCTTTGCAACTGTTCTTCTACTTACTTTTTGTGAGGTGGATTTTTTCCCTTTTGTTCTGTCCTGGTCATGGGTTTTTTAAAATTTTCCCTTTTTACCATGCTGGTATGGGACGTGTTCCAGTTGTGAAAATTTTTTTTTGTGTTTGTGTCCCTTTGAAAATTTTTCCGTCCTTGAAATTGTCTGTGTGTTGTAGCACGTTGTGTAAAAGATGTCAAGTTGTTTGAGGGCCTTTCCCTTTTTACTGCAATTCAATGACTTACTTTTATGCTAATGATTTCCCCTATGAAGTGTTTTCTTATTTGAAGCAGGGTGTTGGGGGTATGCATTATCTTTGGAGGTAGCTGCATTATCTATTTCTTTTTATTTTATCTTGAGAATTTTGAGGTTTTCATTTTCCCAGATTTTAAAACCTTTGCTTCTCACAGTTCCCAAATCTTTTTTTTTTATGTTTTCTCCCGCCTTTTTTTTTTCCAAAAGGGGCCAAGCGTGTGACAACTCTTTTAATGGTTTTAAAAAGAGAAGAGTCACCATCGGTTTAGTGTGTTAGGCTCCATTTATTACTACTAATTTGCAATTAACTTTTTAACCAATCTCGCACCAAAGATCGGTAAGGGTTCAAATCCCTAAAAGAAAAGGGGTGGACCTTTGAGGTCCCTAAATGCGTCTTATTTAAAACTTAAAGGGATTAAGCATGATAAAAGCATGAAGTTGATTGATTAAAATACAAAATTTTATTAGTTAATTTCTTTATGGCTTAGACGTTTGAAAATAAATAAAGGAGAAAGAAGAAAAGTATGAATAATAAGGAAAAAGGGTGGTAAAAAATTATCCCAAATTTTTTAACCAAAAATACAACTTACCATATTTAAATAATTAATAAGTAAAAAATATATTAAATTAAACATGATTAAGTAAAAAAACCTTCCAACAAAGAAGACCCGGGGGAAAGTTTTACCAAAAGAATTTTTTAATAAACATGATTTAAACAATTTTAAATTAAAAACATATTTGTAAAAAGAGTCGATTTAAAATCAAAGAAATTATAACTTAAATGCTTAAAAAAACATAAAAAGTCAATCCTAAAGTTTTACGAGAGCCAAAAATACTCAGTCTAAAAAATGAAGACTAATACATTTTTATCCAAAAGAAAACTTAAATAGCAATTTAAAAACTAGATTTGACCCCCAAAAAGAAAACCTATATACAGGTGCATGTTAAACCAAATGAAGACTATATCTTTCAACCATTTAAAAAAATAATTGTCCACAAAAGCTCTTCAATTTCGAAACTCGGCTCACGTAAACCAGTCATCAACAACCTATTCACAAAGGATCTTAAAAAATTCATTGGTAAAAGGGGAAATTTAACTACACACCAAAAAAAAAATTTCGAAAGTCAAAACTGACCTGGACACATCCCAAAAAGGGCACACAACTATTGAATAGGAAACTAATCTACTGCTTTTACATCTAGAGAAGTAGAAAAATTCAAGAGAAGGAAACAAAACCTTGTTAGCGAACGACAACGGGCTTAGTGCCCTTTTACCATTTTTCCCCTTTGACCAATTCCCAATACTATAAACGTTTCTGGAAAATAAAAATTTAGAATCATTAAACGAAAGCATTTGACCAATAGTTGACTTTAGACTAAACGGGCTCTTTCTAAATTTAGTCAATTCGTGAGGTTTGAAGGGTCAATTATGACTTGTGGCTTGATGGTTCGGTTCCCAATGTGTTTGGTTGCGTTTTGGCCACCGGTTGGAAACTTGATTTATTCGGTTTAGGGGTTGACTTGTGAATTAGACTTCCGTTGGGAATTTTGATGCCACGGGTGAGCTCTTAGCGTATTTTTATGTGTGTACGTATGTGGTTTGTGTCCGGGAGGCCTCGATTGATGTCCGAATTTCGGTTGACTTGTGAAAAACAAAATTTTCTAGTGTCGGTGGTCTCACCATGGCGAGGACCCAGCTAATGAAATTCCATGGCGGATGGCTTGACCGCTGGCGGGACCGCCGTGGCTATCCTTGGGACCCCCATGGCAAATCGATGGGATCCTACTATTTTTAATGCCTAAGTTCAAATAATTATTCCAAAGCTTTTAAAACCTAATTCTAAGAGCTCGGGAGGCTAATATTGAAGAAACTTGGTGGTATCATCTTGGGGGTAAGTTCCAACTCATTATCTTGCTTATTTACCTTTCTTATTTGAGTTTCCATGGTGGTTTAAGGTTCTAGAGTGGTCGCGATGAGACCTAGGCTCCTAATCATGAAACCCTTAGTATAAATTGATTATTGTTGATTAACTTACTATTTATATCATCTAGAAGTGTAGATTAACACATTCTAGGTTGAATTGCTGATAGTCCAAGAATCTAATCATGACACTTAGGGTTTCACCTAAATTTGGGGGTTTTGACTAATTGATGAAATCAAGGGTCTATTGTGATTAGAAACCCATGAATTTAGGGATTATGATTGTTGGACCATGGGGAAGGTAATTTCACCTTAATTTTCCGTTTTTCCTCGTGACTCGTTAGGCGTATTTTGGCTATTTTAGTAATCTTTCCCGAATTGATTTCTCATTCGATTAGTTGGTTGCGTGGTCATTTACATACTTGCGATGTTTTTACTAGACTACCATCGTTCTAGCTCTTTAGAAATATGAAGTGTGGGTAGTTAGTGGCTTCTTTCTACATTCGAGGTAGGTTACGCTTACCTTAGTTATACTTTCTTGATTAGCGAAACATATATATATGTGTAGAATTGATCGAGAAAGCATGATTAGGCCTTCGATACGATGTCCGGTTGATATTACCTAGGTTGGTAGACTTCGACTATGTGAGCTGCGTGTATTTGTATTCGCTCGTGGTGATCCGGGATGGTATTTTATTAGGTTGGTTGATTGTGTCTTGTTTCCCAATTATTATGATTAGTCTTGTTGCCTTAATTGCTATGTGTGATACGTGCTACACTCATTTCTCTCTTGTTTTGTCATTTATCATCGGAGAAAGGAAGGATAAATGCAGGTTAGACTCGAATCGTGTTGTATAATTATAATGATATCATGACTGGCATACATTCTCATTTCACATGTATATTGATATCCAATTATGACTTGGTACATCGATGATACATGAGAAAATAGAGCCTTTGGTGACACAAGACTTAGTTGTGAGATGTACTTGTTTATATTTGGAAGTAAAGGGTGTCATAGACTCTTTATGTTGATTGAGGTGGTTTGTATGATTCATTCCATGGTCTGAGCTAATTTATCTAAGTCCCGATATGCTTATGGCATTGTAACTCATACTTTCATTGCATTTGATTTCATTGATTTATTATGCCTATTTTTGAGTTGGTGTTTCTATATCGGGTTCTAGACTTGAACCATATTTTGAATACTCATCTAGCATACAATATATGTATATAAGGCACATCTAACAAGTGGTCAAGCGTGCCTATCTTGGATATATAAGGCACATTTCGACAGTGGGGGGATGAGACCTATTTGTGAACTCGATCCGAGGTCTATTCCGAGCGAGTGGACTCGTGATCCGAGGTATATTCCGCAGCGAGGGTACATGGACTCGCTGGTGCCCACGGGTCATGAATATTGAACGAACAATGCTTTTAGCATGTGTACGATTTGAGGTAATTGTGTTGCAGTTGCATTGCATTGCATTGCACAACATTGCATTTATTCTCGCATTATCATATGGCTCTTCATGTTCCGATTTGGTATGGTCTATTCGTATCATTGCGGTGGCAAATATGGATTACGGATCGGGTCGATTGCGGAGTAAATGACTCTAACTAGGTTCATAACTTGGTTTTGTTATTATTATTGAGATTATTGAGACTCGCGTACTTGTGGTTTAGAAGTTTCATCTTAGGTTGTGATTTGGTTAGGGATATCGGACCTTGGTTTGGGTATTATGTGCCTATCTCATGTTGATCTTGTTGATTTTATGCTTATATGCTGAACTAATCTTAGTCGGCCTATGATGCTTACTCGCACCTATTGTTTGTACCGATGCTACTCTTGTTGTACTATTCTTTTGAGTGCAGTCTATTTTAGGCTCTATTTTTTATCCTCAGAGTGTTTCCAGAGACGGGTTGTTGGAGACTTAGGGTGAGCTACGCGATTTTGCTCGAGTTCCATTCTTCTTATACTTGTCATTTATTTCCGTACGCTCTTCCTTTTGATGTTATGCGAGCTTGTAGAAACATTCGTATAGTCCTTGTTATATATTCGACTATGTGTTTATTAGTAGCTCTGTGCCGACTTAGACCGATGCCTTGGGTAGAGATGTATTCCGCACTTATTCTCTTTTAATTGATATTGAGATTTATTATTATTACATTGTTCTTCCGCTTGATAGATTGCATGTTAGGTAGGGAAGAGGTTCACCTACCAAGGTGGGAAATGGTAGGTACCCGCACGAGGCGATTTTGGTCGTGACATTAGCGAGTGCCTAATTAACAAAGAAAATCGTAGTTCCAATGATAAAATTATTCTCTATTCTACATAGTGTGTTCTAGACAGCTCCCGTGAATTATAACATCTCACAAAAAAGAAAGTGTCCGTAAATGTATGCCACCTTAGTTTTGGTTGCATATTTAATGTAAGAGAATAAAATAAATAATAAATTGACAACACATAAATATAAAATTAAGAGTAGGAGAATCGGGATCAAGGTATGATTAGGCTTAAACGGTCCCAATGACGATGTTACTTCCTCTATTCTATTTTTGGTATGATCGATTCTCTTAAACGCCTTAAAACTAGATGAAAAGAATTCGTTTTAAAATTCTCAAGAGTATTAAATAAACCATTTAAGTAGTTTAAACGATGTTTGAAGCTTAAAATTATTTTGATAAGATTGTGAAAATATGTTGAAAATTTAGAAGTCTTTGAGACTTTTAAAAGAGTGACTTCTAAATTAGACAAGGAAGGAGTAAAGGAGTTGTTACTTTTTTTTTATAGAGCTATATGAGTGCTTCATACAAGAAGTTAGCTATAGCCTAGCCTTTTTCATCATTTACCTTCACGTACAAGGTCCCGGCTTGGGGCAACTACTCCACTTGTTGACTCTATCATATGTTGTGGTTGAGCTTAAGCGATCTCCTCAATCATAGTGCACATGTAAAGAAATATTCAAATGTGTGAGAGTATGTCTTGTCTGGTTTAACAATCAAAAGGAAGATCAAAATTTTAATAAAGTAATAAGAATCTTCATGATCGAAGTAAGCACATAAGGAGACTGAAATAAGACAAGATAGCAAAATAAATAATGAAGTAATTAACTGAAACATACTTTGGATCATTATTTCCGCAAAAATCAGTCTAAGTATTTGGTATTAAACTTGAGCAGAAGAGATGTAGCATATATGTGGAGTAGTAGATAAAAGCTTGCACTAGAAAATGAGTTCGAACCATTAATTGGAAAATTGGAATAACATATATACGTTGTGAAAATAAGCAAGAAGAAGAGAAAAGACTAAGTAAAACCTATTGTGCTTTTGCCAAAAACATATATTTAAGTTAAATGCTGCAATTTCATAAAATAAGGCCCCAATAATGTTTATAGATAGAATAAAAGGTTCTTATTTATTTCCAGAAAACTAGTCAAAGCTCGGACAATTCTAAAAGACTTCCTCTTCTTTTTAGGAGATCAATAAAAAGTAACGAATGAGCGAGATGCATTTGAAACCTTGAGTACAAAGCTTTAGAAGGCTTAATCTATTTTAGATTTTCCCAAATAACCATTTAAGACCACTAGAGAAACAAAAACACTCAAGGTAGAAAAAATGATTCTATATCAACCATATTAAGCATGCAGTTGATGGTAATTTTAATAAACTGATTTCACCTATAAAAATCTCTGAACATGAGAAGTGTCATGTAGGACTTGAACACATTAATTTAAACCAACCAATTTACGCGTGTAACAGGTAAATAACAACCTTCTCTTAACAATGTTTAATAGACATTTAAATAAGGATTTACATTCATTATATAAAATCATACAACTATAACATGCCGAAAAAGTAAATCAAGAACTGACCTGTTCATGATATGAACGCTTTAGAAACATTCAAACAGCATTCCCACACAAGGATATACAAACCAAAGTATAAACAAACATCTATAGGCAACGAATAGAAAATATATGAAAGTCAAATACTGACCTTTTGCGAGTTTACAGAGAACAACAACGAACACCTATGTCGCTACCCCCAAACTAGTATCAACGTATAGAGAAGGAGGGGATGAGGTGTGTTTTAGTTTGGGAGAGAAATCCAAGTCTGAGAATGAAGTGTAGAAGAAAATCAAGTTCGAAAGAGGTGAGAGTAGATAATGAGTCCTCCTCTCTGCCATGCCTTGGTTTTCTTTATATAAGGCTTAATGAAAACTCGTCGTGTTACTGATATTTCCAAGACAGTGGAGAGTCAAAAAGAACTAGCGCCAAATATGGTAAAGACTAGGAAGAAGAAGCTAGAGTAGAGGGAGATAGGAAAGGAAAGAAAATATTTTGATTTGGTTATTGAGAGAAGATCGTATTACTGATATCTGAGAGCATCAATTTATAAATATTAGGAGGAGGAAAGTACTCAAATTTTTGAAAAAAGATCAATAATCTAAATAAACAAGGTAGAGAATTTTGAAAAAGATGGGACGTTTGAGGTACACTGGATAAACATATGTGTAAAAAGGAAATCTGGACACTAGGCAATTGTATCTTGTGTCTTTGGCATGATGGTATATTTGGTATGGAGAGACAGGAGCAAGATCAGGTTTCGCCGGGGTGGGCGGTCTTGGACTTCACCAGATAGAATCTGTCGACATATTGTAGTGCATATACCCACCAGAAACAATTCATTTCCCAGCTGGCAGGGGCACCTTGCATCATTGAACTCTTTTCCATAATTTGTAGTAAGGTTCTCATGTATTTTCTTCATGTAATTCTGGCTAATTGTGATGTGTATGTGCTATAAATAGGAGTAGGAGTTGGTCAGCAACTACCTATTTTGTACTGAACAATTTTGGTTGATTAGAAGACACTGTTTACCAAAAAAAAAAAAAAAAAGGACATAATAATGGGCTACAGGTAATTGAAGTTTTAGACTTCTTACGTTATGTATGTGAAAATATCAAATTGATTAATTAAATAGATACAAAAATCAATTTAATGGAGTACATAAACACAAAAAAAAAAAAAAAAAAAATTGAAAATGATGTGGTATATATATATATATATATATATATATAGAATGCGTGGTAATAATAATAATAATAAAGAAGAAGAAGAATCGACGTTATATGGAGTGTCAATAAGTACAACCATATATTTGTTATACTAACAATATATTTAGCTCAATGAAATAAAATAAGAAAGCAAGATAAAATCGTGTCAATAGGCAAGAAACTGTTCCATTAGATCGATTGTTGTTTTCTTCAGGTTCTCCTTCTTTTCTATTCCTTCCTTGTGGGTCTTTCTTTGATTTAGACTGATATCCTTCTTAGTATGTAGATTCTCAAGTGCCTTCATCACGATGTAAGTTATACATATCAGCTCTTGATTGGAGTAAGTGTGAATGATATCTTTGAGATTTAAGAAATTTTATCCACCATGTCATTCTCAATATCTGAATTCGATCGAGCTCTAATGCTATGATCTTTTCTGGTTGTTTTCGTTTCAAGGTTGTAGCAACGAAACAAAGGTAAGCTAGTTAGCAAAGAGCCAATGATAGGTTAAAATGATACCACAATCGCCTTCCTACCGTAGGGTCCAAACTGTTTACCCTTAAATCTGTAACTTAGGATACCAATTGATTTGTGTAGGTCAAGAGAATTGATCGGCGGCTAGAAGTACATGCTTTAAACTATCATTTGACTCACATATTGATCGCTTTATTTATGTTTAAGTACATTTTATCGACTTTATACTTAATAAT
>NW_026720505.1:0-9859 GCF_029784015.1 Lycium ferocissimum
GATAAGTTTGTTGGGCAGGGGTACAAGTTTTATACGACAAAAGCAAAAAAAATACTAAAGCCTCTCCTTCTTTTTTTTGGCATGTCCAAACGTAAATGAAATTTAATAAACCCTTTGGGTAAACTCTTTTCTTTTCCCAAAGCAAAATTTTGGGATTTTTTTTTTCCTTAATGTTATTGTCACGAGCCTACTACATGATTGACTAATGTAATGATGTATAGAAGTTCTACTCTTAAAGAATTGCACGACTAGAGGCATACTTGGATTTTCAAAAGCTACACTATGTTAAATGGATACGTAATACGAAATGCGAAACGTTTACAAGTTGTAGATGGATTATGAGATTTAAAAAAATTGGACATGATTATTGTCCCGATGTCCGAGAGTGATTTAGTTTACTATTCATTGAGTCTTAAAGATGTTTTACTTTTATGTGGTTGCTTATTACTACTGCTCGTGCTACCGCAATATCCTTCCCGAGTCCCGGGCCAGGGTACGTTCTCGTGCGCCGATCTATTATACTATTCACCGAGTCCCTCACTAGAGGGCCGGGACACGTTATATATATATATATATGATGATGATGATGATGTGATGATATGATGATTTGGAGATGAAGGCCGGAGGGTATATATTCCTTATTACCGAGTCCCTTACTAAAGCCGGGACACGAATATGTTTACGTTTATGATGTTATGATTATAAATACCGAGTCCCTTATTAAAGGGCCGGGACACGTTATATATGTTATATACGAATGATTATGCGATTTTGATTATAAAGCGTTATATTGACATTGATATGAGAACGATACAAATGAAATATGTTCAAAGGCAAGTTTTATGAAACTCTCATTGTTGCATTGAGTCCTATACACCTTGTCTCGTATATGATTCTATTTACTATGTTTCACGCTTTTACATACTCGGTACATATTTCGTATCGAACCCCTTTTCTTCGGGGGCTGCGTTTCATGCCCGCAGTACGGACACTGCGTTGCGGAGATCCGCCACCTAGGATATCCACCCGGCTATTTCGAGTGCTCCTTGTTCCGGAGCATAGTTCGTGGTATAACCTTTTGATATATACATATGTTATCGTTCGTGGTACGGGGGCCCTCGTCCCGTCATATGATGTCGCTCGTCACTCTTCAGAGGTCCGTGGTCACAAGTGTGGGTCTATGTATGGTTGTTGTTTTGTTATATGGTTATGACTTGTGTTTGGGGCGTACCCATTGTAGTGGCGACCTTGTCGCTGCGTAGCTATATATATTTATCATGGCAGCCGTGTATGAAGGTAGCCTTCTTATGTTGTTTTGTTGGGACGTTCCCTATGTATATATATGACGGCCTTGCCGGCTTTGGTGCGATATTGACCGTTATAGTTGTAACTCTTCGTAGAGATAGCGCTTCGACTTGCATATGTTTTCTATAC
The DNA here is from genome assembly GCF_029784015.1 of Lycium ferocissimum. Taxonomy (NCBI): domain Eukaryota; kingdom Viridiplantae; phylum Streptophyta; class Magnoliopsida; order Solanales; family Solanaceae; genus Lycium; species Lycium ferocissimum. Next base: position 1,435 of record NW_026720505.1, read on the forward strand.
TTATAACAGCTCGTGCATGCTAGTAGTGTATGACTATAGATAACAAGTGTATACGAGTGTCCAGCTCGGGCACTAGTCATGGCCTACGGGGTTGGGTCGTGACATTATCGAGTTCGCGTATAACAACAATTACCATTCCAGTATTCAGATGGCTCCTTATGAGGCCTTATATCGGCGAGAAGTACAGCATCGCCATGCGCATGGTTTGATGTTGGGGGAGAATCGGTTACTAGGCCCGACTTAATTCAACAAGGCATTGATAAGGTGAAGATAATTAGACAGAGGTTGCTAACGTCTCCCGTAGCCGATAAAAATCCTATGCGGATAATCGGCGACGTAAGCGTAGAGTTCAAAATGGGCGACCGGGTGTTCGAAAGCTTCGCCTATTAAGGGAGTGATGAGGTTTGGTAAGAACGGTAAGTCGATCCCTCGGATATCGGGTCATATAAGATCGTTCGTGTAGTGGGTACAGTGGCATATGAGCTAGAACTGCCTTCTGAGTTAGAATCGGTACATCGAGTATTTCATGTATCAATGCTTCGTAAGTGTATCAGAGATCCTTCAAGAGTTGTACCAGTGAATGATGTCCAGGTGACCGAGCAGTTATCGTACGAAGAGGTTCTAGTGGCTATATTGGACAGGCAGGTCCGTCGGTTGCGAACCAAAGATGTAGCCTCCGTTAAAGTCTTGTGGAAGAATAAGAATGTTGAAGAAGTGACTTGGGAAGTGGAAGAAGCAATGAAGATTAAGTACCCGCATTTGTTCCCCGTAGTATAGGAGGTGCAGTCGGAGACATCACTTTCTTCAGGTATTGTTTTCATTTCAGTTATCGTGATTTGGTCATGTGAGGCCATGGTATTGTGTGTTGCAGTGTGTGGCATTATTTTGGGTTGCTGTGCAGGGCGGATTGGTATAAGTACAAGGGAAACTCTGCCGAAATTTTTATAAACCAGGATTGTTCGAACACCCGAGGACGGATGTTCCTAAGAGGAAGGGGGGGGGGGGAGAATGTTATACCCCTCGTCTCCGTAGTAGTAGAACCTATAGGTTCCTAGCCGGGTATGCCCTTGGAATAGAGACCCGAGCCCGAGTTTGGAGATAGGAAGTGTCTTACCCCGTGTACAAGAGTACCAGTATGCGTTTCGGGTAATTTATAGAGTTAGAAGTTGAGCGAATCAAGTCGACGCGATCCGAACTAAACCAGAAAACTTGCGCAGACACCAGTCATCGTCGACAGGTCATCGACATATTTGACGGACCGTAGACGTACGACGCTGATGGGATCCCGTAGCTATGTATCTGCAGGCGTAGGTCGACGGGCAAGTCGACGGACCGTCGACACGGACCGTCGACACATCGATGGGCCGTCGATCCGCTCGTCGAACCGGACCGTTGTAGCCTTTTTGGCTTTCAAGTATAAATATATGGGTCACGACTTCATTTCATATTTTCCTCTTTGACTTCATTTAATATTTTCCTCTTTCCAAAAATCAGAAAACCCTAATATATTCTCTCCCAATATTTTTCATCATATTAGTGTAGATTTAACAAGGTCCGGACCCCGTAAACCCGAGATGGTGCAGAAGAAAGGCTGCTTCTAGAGTTTCTTCAAGTTGTGGAGTTTAGGGAGTTGAAGTTGAAGTGATTCTTGGGATTCTTGACCCCTCAAGGTATGTAAATGATTTCTACCTTTGTATTTAAGTTGAGTATCAAGAGTTTTAGTGATTCTTAGTTTAGAGGGTTTGTTGTGAAAGTGGTAAGTTGATGAAAGACAAAATAGTGACTTAGGGTTGCTTTAAGAGATGATTAGGGAGGGATTTGAATATATTTTGATATATAAGTATTGTTATGGTTGGTATTAAAGTGAATGAGAAGCTGAAGGGTTGTTAAGCTTATGAGAGAAATATTGTCCATGATTCGTTAAGCTCTCTATGCATCTAAAGGAGGTTACCAAGTGAAGTACCTAGTCTAATGAAGGTCTATGTTATCTTGATTGTAGATTTACAAGCTAAGAAATAGGAGTTGGACGACTTGATATACATCGAGGTATGTTAAGGCTATTCTTTCCTTCTTTTGGCATGATCCTATGATATGATCCAATAAGTGAGTCCATATTACTCTACTCTTAGAAGTATTTCAGTTTTTGACATTCATGCACCCCGTTATGATTATTCCTTCTGTTCATGGGTCTAGTTTTATGTATACAGTTATTCATGCATTACATTCATTCATATACATATATGTATGTTGACCCGTGACCAGAAGGCGTTATATACGCAAGTATTATATGTATATGGTGTATGGAAAGGAGTAGGCGTTATATACGCATTAACACCTGATTAGCTGGTGCACTATGATAATGATATGAGAATCAGGCTGCAAGTATCGCATCAATGTGTATGATGATGGCCGCAGAGAGGCCGATATGATATGAGAAAAATGTGCGTTATATACGCGCGCATATCGTGCGTTATATACGCACATATATACAAAATTGTATGACATTCATTGATAGGCATGAGCATGCATATTATGCGCCCTGCAGGCATTGTCGTTATACGGTGTTTTTGCGTATTCGAGCGATGCTAGTTCATACAAGTACATGCACTCAATTATTTCGCTTATGAGTTCGCATCTTATCCATGGTTCTCATGTGTATACATATATATATATATATATATATATATATATATATATATATATATATATATGATGTTGCTCCTATGTTTTACATGCTCAAGACATTATCCGTACCGACTCCCCGTTACCGAGGGGCCGCGTTCATGCCCGCGGTATGCGGGGAGACAGACGGTGGTCCGGCTCGCAAGACCTCTAGATCTAGCAAAGATCGATCGCACGCTCCATTCGATCCGGAGCTATAGTCGCTTTGGTATGCCCTTTTTGACGTGTATGCATATGGGTATGACGGGGCCCCGTCCCGTCCTTTCTACAAATTTTCATTCCAAAGAGAGGTCTCAGTAGACAGGTTGTATGTATTAGTCAGATGATGTAGCCTTGTCGGCTTCTATTCTTTTGTGTACAGCATATGTAATAGCCTAGTTGGCTTGCACTGTTCCTTCGGCATATTTATGTATATACAGATTGTTCAGCGTTCATGATGTCGTCCAATTATGAGATTAGTTGTGCCATTTATGGGCCTTTGATGTTCAGTATGATTCAGATATGAGTATAGGGGTGTTTGGCCGTTAGAGGTCAGACTCCCGTCACGGCTCATCGGTTGGGTCGTGACATACCCGAATACTATCGACTAAAATAATATGCCCCAGAAAGGTCAATGAGTTCAACCAAAACTCACACTTAGAAAATTTGGCAAATAACTCTCGAGTCTGAAGAACTCTAAGAACAGTAAGCAAATGATCCACATGTTCTGCCTCTGACCTAGAATATACCAAGATATCATCGATGAATACAATCACAAATAAATCTAGGAATAGCCTGAACACATTGTTCATCAAATCCATAAATACTGCAAGTGCATTAGTTAGCCCAAACGACATTACCCGGAATTCAAAATGGCCGTATCTTATTCTGAAGGCTGTCTTAGGAATATCTTTCTCCCTAACTCGTACTTGATGATACACAGATCTCAAATCTATCTTTGAAAACCATCTGGCGCCTTGTAATTGATCAAATAAGTCGTCAATCCTTGGAAAAGGATATTTGTTATTGATTGTAACCTTATTTAACTGCCGATAGTCAATGCACATTCATAAGGAGCCATCTTTTTTCCGGACAAACAACATGGGTGCTTCCCACGGGGAAGAACTGGGCCTAATAAAGCCTTTCTCGAGCAAGTCCTTCAATTGCTCCTTCAACTTTTTCAACTCTGCGGGAGCCATTCTATAAGGAGGAATTAATATGGGTTTAGTATCCGGTAGCACATCTATAGCAAAATCAATCTCCCGCTCTGGAGGGAGGCCTGGAAGCTCTTTCGGGAATACATCCGGAAATTCATTCACCACAGGGACAGACTAAAGAGTTGGCGGTTCAGCTTCTACATCTTGAACCCGAACTAGATGGTAACTACAACCTTTTGTGATCATATTCCTTGGCTTAAGATAGGAAATAAACCTACCTTTTGGTGACGCAGTATTTCCTTTCCATTCTAACACTGGTTCTCCCGGAAACTGGAAGCGAACTGTTATAGCCCGTATATTGTACGTTTGGAAATTTCGAGGTCGTCGTGGAAAGTTAAGGACGGGATCATTTTCAAAAATTATTTTGATGGACGAATTGTTATGAATATTATTTATGAATATCATTAGTATGGAAATATTGAGAAAGACTAAGGGTAGAAAGGGAAATTCGCAAAAGGGCCCATGGTAATATTGTGGAAGGCTAGGGGCAAAACGGGAATTTCACAAAATGTTCAAGAAAATTCTTGAACATGCTACCTTGGCCATGTGATATAAAGAGTGGGACCCACCCATGGCCATGTGTTCATATTTTTAATTGTGAGGCTTGACTATATATATAGATAAGTGGTGAAGAAAATCTAGACATTTCATTTTCTCTTCCACAACATAAGAGCTTAGAGAAGAAGAAAAAAGAGAGAGAAAGAGGCATGGGCATTTCGGCCCTAGCAAAAAAAAAAAATCCATCTCTTGGAAAATTGATCAAAATATTATTTCTTCTAGTAATTCAACTAATTGGAACAAGCAAAAGTATTCATGGTGCAAGGTGAAAGCTTAGCCAAGCAAGAGGATGGGTGGAAGAGGTAAGGTTTATATTTTCCTTCATGTGTTGTAGATGATTTGTGAAGTGTTATAGTATGTAGAATTGGATGAAATCCATGAAATATGTGTGTATGGTGCTTGGCCGAACATGGAGTGTCTTGTGTAGATATGATGAAGTGATTTTATTTAGTATATTGATTGTTGTAGTTGTGGATTCTATGGTGTAAAATGAGGATTTAATGGTTGAAAATGAAGTTGCAATCGTTTGTGGATTATGGAAGAAGTTAATGTGACATTAGTATGGTTCCTTATAATTATAAGAATAGAGTTGCTAAGGTGTATGTTGCAAATATACTTCATGAGTTTGGAAACGAGACATGTGTTTGGAAGATTGTACGTTGGGTTGTTGTTGTGACGTATAGAAATGGATAAAAAATTCACGAAAATATGAATGTTGTTATTGTGGCCGAATAGAGGCGTGGTTTGGCAAGTTATGGTGCCCAAATTCTATTTGATATTTTGTTGTTGTGTTATAGATTCCATGAAGAAAATGAAGGTTTGATGGTTTAAAATAAAGTTGTAATCATTACTTGAATGTTGAGGAAGTTAATGCGGCATTAGCTTGAATTCTTATATTGCATGAAAATATGTAAGAAATGGTTATGATTGGATAAGAGGTGTTTTGGTAAGTTAATGTAAATCGATATTATTTGATATTCTAGTTGTCGTCGTTATGAATTATGTAATGAAGATGGAAGGTTGTTGTTGAAGTTAGTATACATGAATGATGATGAAATGTATAGTTGTTGTGAATTGGAAGGTTTCGGTAAAGTAATATGTTAATTGAGTTGTTAGAAGATTATGTGAATTGATTTGAAGTGAGTTGAATTGAATTGAATTGAATAATTGCTAGTATTGTTGTTGGAATGGCCGAGTTGAATTCTCGGGTTTGTTGATGTTGGTTTGGGCCGAGCCATATTCTCGGGACGGTGTATTTACAGGGGAGATACTGCCGAAATTTCTGTAGACAAATGTTGATTCAAGATTTGGATTCTTAAGGATTTTAATTAACGTTTGGTAAATGTGACCAAATTGTAGATTTTGGAAGATTTGGAACTTGAATTTTGAGTAGCATAAAGGTCGGAAAAGGTATGTAAGGCTTACCCTTTCTTTCTTTGGCATGTCCTAGTTGTGATAGGTTTGATTACGAGTCTCGGGGATGGTCCTACTCTTGAAAATCCGAGTCGAGTACGGCCCTTTTTCATTCAATACGATTGAATTAAATATTCTATGCTTTATGAGAAAGCCGATTTAACATCTAAAATTTTCATAAATGATCCGAATTACCCTAAAACTATCATCGGTGGCTCCATAGGGCCTAATGTTCGTAAATTTACGTATGCCACCTCGACTCGACCCGAGGTGGGCCCGCAATCCCCGAGACCTATGTGTATGGCTCTACTTATCTTATTCCGTACGATAACTAAGGAAGAACCTTTGGCTATTGTCCGAGTTTGTTATAAGTATCTGGTAACTCGGATATGAGTGTTCTGACTTGATCATTCTGATAAGCGCTCCGATACCAATAATTTGACATAAGTATCCCCACTTTTGGTATAAGAATCCTGATATGGACGTTCTGATTCGAGTACTTTGATATGAACATTTCGATATATGAGCTCTGACATAAGTAATCTGTTAAAAGCAGTCTGACATAAGTATTATGATATAAGCTCCCGGAGATAAGTATTCTATTCGAGTAATCCGCTACAAATATTTTGAAAAATGTTCGATCATTCCATCGAGTCTGGGTTTATGTGCATTTAGTTTCTCACTACTCTGCTCGTGCATATATTATGACTTCGTTCGCCGGTACCCGGGCCGGTTCTGTGATCGTGCGCATTATGACATATTCGGCAGTATGATGTGTTACGATTTCCGAGACCTCGCCATAGGGCCGGTTACCGTTTATGGTGTTATGATGTGATATGGCATCTGATATATTTACGATGATTTGATGTGTGTGATATTACGATGTGTTCGGAGATGTACGAAGATTTGAAAACTTCTGGAGTATGATGTGTTGTGGCACCAGCGTCAGGGGGTGACCACGTTCCTGAGCCTTATGCATGACTTTTATTTGCATTCTGCACATTTGCATTTCATACAGGTTTGATCTGTCACTTCTGTATTTGTTTCTATTACTCTGCATATCGTACATATGTTCTGTACATCTGGATCTGGTTATGATTTCGTCTGCTATACTTCTGTACATTTGATTCTGATCATGATTCTGTATTTCCTGCCTTTCATACTCAGTACATATTCCGTACTGACCCCCTTTCTTCGGGGGCTGCGTTTCATGCCACGCAGGTACACCCAGATGATCAGAAGACTTTGCTAGGAGGAGTTTCAGCGAGGTTGGCGAGCTCCACTTCCCTCTGGAGTGTCACCGAGTCAGAGCATACCCGAGTTGTGATTTACGATTTGTGTTAGAGACTTTGCGTACGAGAGAGTCGTGGGTCCGAGATCCGTGTCTTCGCGCGGCCCCGTTTTGCTATGGTGGCCCGAATGGCCTATACGTTTGTACATGTATGTATGTTCGTGCGATGTACATTCCGCACCGCCTATGGATTTGATCTGTTATGTTTGTTATGTTTGATACGCATGGCCGCCGAAGACGATGTCTGTTATCAGTTCCTTTGAAAGTCTTTCTGTACGCTTCATGTGATTTGACCAGGAAGTTTGACAGGAATATGTATGAAAATGGAGTCTGAGGGTTCGCTCGGCTCCGTATGTAGGGCCGGGTGCCCATCACACCCTGATCAAGATTAGGGTGTGACACGAACCATTTTCATTCTACAATCAACATTGGTATAGCAAGAAGCCAACCAATCCATGCCCATGATAACATCAAAGTCCACCATTTTTAACTCATGTAAGTCAACCATAGTACGATGGTCACAAATCACAACTACACAATTTCTATATACTCGACTAGCTATTACCGGTTCACCAATAGGTGTAGACACCTCAAAAGGTTTGATCGATTTTGGCTTGACCCCAAACTAACCGGTAATATATGGAGTAACATATGACAATGTGGAGCCCGAATCTATCAAAGCATATACATCATGAGAAAATACCGATATTATACCTGTAATAACATCAGGAGAAGACTTAAGATCTTGGCATCCAGCTAAAGCATAAATACGGTGCTGAGTACCGCTAGAACTGGGGGCTCTCCCTCTGCCTCTACCATGGCTGACTGGCACATGTGAACCTATCCCCATAGGGCGTTGTCACGACCTAACCCCGTAGGCCATGACTAGTGCCCGAGCTGGACACTCGTATACACTTGTTATCTATAGTCATACACTACTAGCATGCACGAACTGTTATAAGTATAAAGACAAGACGTATGCATATCATAGCTACCTAGCTCCGAAGAGTTACAACCTTTAACAATTAATACCGCACAAAAGCCGCAAGGCAAGGCTATATATATATGGGGGAACGTCCCAACAAAACATAAGCCGAGAAGGCTACTTTTATACACGTTTGCCATAATAAACATATATATCTACGCGAGCCGCAAGGCCGCCACTACAAATGGGTACGCCCCAAACACAAGTCATGTCCACACAACAAAACATTAACTACACATAGACCACACATGTGACCACGGTACCTCTAAGAGTGACAACGACATCGTATGTGGACGGGGG